>NC_090267.1:12821136-13124166 GCF_040414725.1 Anabrus simplex
GTAGCACAGGATGTGGTAACATGATCTGTACCAGACCAGTCAATAGACCTGGAGGGTAGCACAGGATGTGGTAACATGGAGGTCTGTATCAGACCGGTCAATAGACCTGGAGGGTAGCACAGGATGTGGTAACATGATCTGTACCAGACCAGTCAATAGACCTGGAGGGTAGCACAGGATGTGGTAACATGGAGGTCTGTATCAGACCGGTCAATAGATGTGGAGGGTAGCACATAATATAGTAACATGGAGATCTGTATCGGACCAGTCAGTAGATCTGGAGGGTACCACAGGATGTGGTAACATGATCTGTATCAGACCAGTATACAGACCTGGAGGGTAGCACAGGATGTGGTAACATGTAGATCTGTATCGGATCAGTTTGCAGACCTGGAGGGTAGCACAGGATATGGTAACATGGAGATCTGTATCAAACCACTGTACATACCTGGAGGGTAACACAGGATATGGTGACATAAAGATCTGTATCAGACCAGTCAGTAGACCTGGAGGGTAGCACAGAATATAGTAACATGGAGATCTGCATCAGACCACTGTACATACCTGGAGGGAAACACAGGATATGGTGACATAAAGATCTGTATCATACCAGTCAGTAGACCTGGAGGGTAGCACAGAATATAGTAACATAGAGATCTGTATCAGACCAGTCTACAGACCTGGAGGGTAATACAGGATATGGTGCCATAAAGATCTGTATCAGACCAGTCTACAGACCTGGAATATAGCACAGGATATGGTAACATGATATGTATCAGACCAGTATACAGACCTGGAGGGTAGCACAAGATATGGTGACATAGAGATCTGTATCAGACCTGTCTACAGTTCTGAAGGGTAGTACAGGATATGGTGACATGGAGATCTGTATCAGACAAGTTGACAGACTTGGAGTGGCTACTGACAATGAAGTGGCATTGTCAATGGTTTCCCACCAAATTACCCATGGTTTACTCCCAGACAGTACATGTGAGATGCACGAATACAAGCCATGTCCTGTGATTTGCAATCTGTCCAAGACTAGAGGTTGTGGGGCTATGATAAATAAATTGTCTGTCATGGAAGGCTACAGGTCTGCTTGCTTTATTGGTTAGTCTATGAACCATTGATTATAAGATGATAATAATAATTATATTTGTTGCATATCTTGTTTCAGTAAATTAGTCGGGGAAATACTTCTTTAGTCCAGCTCATGTAAATACTTCAGTTGCTGTTGGAAATGGACCAGAAATTAGAAATCAAGGAGGAACCTCTTTGGCTTGAAAGAATGGCAAGTATTATTCCAGACAACTTTACAGTGATTGAAATTTAATTCATGTTCAGCAACTCTATATTAAAGAAATTAGTGCTAGTATTAAAATTGAAATCTTATACTTCTTGTTTACTTGCTGGACTTACAGGGTTATACTAAAAATGTGTAATTTATAATGTATTTCATCTGAAACAATGGTTTATACGTAACAAGAAACATATACTTTCCAACTTTGGAAAGGTACATCTGCGGGTGTTTCAGTTTGTTTGCCTTTTCATTGGATGACACATTGTTATGGTAATCTTGTTAGGCTTCTGCACGTTGTAGCATATCATGGTTGGTGGCCATCAGATCAGGAGTTAGGCATCCAGAATTTTGTTTAATATTATTGGAAGTGGTGGGTAGTTCTTGACATTGGATTTTTGTATTTGTGCCATTTTTGCCTAGGGACAGTTTAAAGTTAGCTTGCCTACGTAACACTTGTTATAGCTAGCGATATGTTTTACCTACAGGGCTCTGGTTTGATTCCTAAAAAATATTATTTGTTACCTGAAACTGAGGGCTGTTCTGAGGTCTATTGAATGCCTTGACCTGGTCTTCTTCAATTTAAATAATAATAATGTTATTTGCTTTACGTCGCACTAACTACTTTTTAACCTCTTAACTGGGTGTTATTGATGTGCTTGGTGTAACCTGCCCTGTGTGTTTTTTCAGCAGATTGTGTTACACAGCAGGATAGGCAGAAAAGTTAGTCATATCATTCACCTGTGGTACAAAAAGTAAAATAAAAGCATTTTAATTAATAAATTTTAATGTTAGAGAAATTTTTAACCATTTTTACATTAACTGCAAGGTCATTTACCTGGTTGGAATTTCAGAGTTTGGCCCATATTTTACAGCCGAAAGTTGAAACAAATCAAAGCAAAGGGTATTTATAAATATCATATCATGCATGTGACATTCTGAACCATTTTTCATTAAGTGCAAGGTCATTTACCTATTTGAAATTTGAGTGTTTTGTTCATATGTCCATATGTTAGCACCTAAAATTAAAACAAAAAAGAAAGGAATATTTACGAATTACACCTCATGCTAGTGACATTGTGAAAGATTTTACATTAACTTCACGGCCAGTTACGTCATTTACCTCACTAGAACTGCAGTGATTTGTCTCAGAGATAGTTTTCAAAAAGTAAGGGGTTGCGATACTTTCCCGTTTGGAGAAGTACATACTGTTTTCTGGCTTATGAACAATCCCCTGCAGAATTAGAAGTCCAATTAGAGATTTTATCTGAGTTAAATTTGTATCCACCCAATCTCCCGCTCGTGACCGCAGTTTCAAGTTCGGATAGGCTTCTAAAACCTGTTTAGCATACACATGGGTCTGTTCGGCAATAAGTTGAAACATGTCATTTTCTATGAACTGTTCAAAATATTCCAACACATTGGATTCATCGTCGAAGTCCACATTTACACCACTAACACCAGAAAATACGAATTTCTGACGTGAAACACCACGCGGCGGGAAAGGTTGAAACATGTCTAGCACTTGGTCTTCATCCGATACGTCATATTGTTTATCTTGTTCTTCATTCTCATTCTCTGAACCACTTTCACTATCAGAACCATCATCATCTGTATCAAGCCACTCATCTTTGGAATTCTGAGAACATAAATCGTCACAATCGTTCTCTAAGTGTTGAATAATCTCGTTTCCTTCGAGCGTTTCGAACTTACGCCTTGAACTAGATGCTGCCATATTTGGCCTACTGCGGACAAGTAACACCGTACAGTTGTAAAATAAAAACCAACAAGCTTCAAGGAGCATGATATGTGGTATTTGCTGCCATAGTGCAGGAAAAACATCAATTAAGACGATAATACACGACGCGGCAAAGTAGCTCGTCATACCCAGGAGATATTCGCGGTAAAAGACGAGTACGAATATATACGTCATGCCCAGTTAAGAGGTTAAGGTTTTCGGAGACGCCGAGGTGCCGGAATTTAGTCCCGCAGGAGTTATTTTACATGCCAGTAAATCTACCGACACGGGGCTGTCGTATTTGAGCACCTTCAAATACCACCGGACTGAGCCAGGATCGAACCTGCCTTCTTCAATTTATAAAATTACTGATAATGATGCTTTTTGAAAAAAATACTGATGGTGACTGGTGGAGTCCTTTTCGTGAGATGAGAAGGTCACATGCATAATTGCAGTATCGATGTGTCTATCTCATGTTCATTGGCACCTACAGATTTACTGCTACTTAGCTCACTGATTACGGGTAAGATTGGTCTGTGTATGGGGAGCTTTTTGAAAATGTAATGTATTGATTGTGTTGTCTCAGTTCACATTGCATAACCTTGATAAAATAGCATGTCTAGGAAATGACATACATTGCAAGAATAATAAATCAAACTGCATCACTTAATGAAATCAGTCGATTTTGGGAACTATAATTTCCATTGGCTGGTTCACAAAGCAAACATATTTTAATATGTATGTTATTTTAGTTAATAATTAGCCTTTTGACTAGTGAGCTCTTGGTGATGCAGGCCACCCAAGTGAGTACGTGAAGGGCAGTGGAAATGTCTTCTATCTGTATAATTTGATGCATGTGTTGTTATTGAAGAGAATTGTTTTGTTAATGACTTCAGGTATGAAATTGCGAATTTATATCAATTGTCTCAGCTCTATTACAAGAACACTTTAATTTTAATTGAAAAGTACATAGGGTAAGTGTTGAAGTGCAGTGCATGGATCGAAAAGATTGGTTGTAATGGACTGCGTGATAAGTGAACAGCGGCTGTTAATTTCATTTCTTTATCACGAAAACTTCCAACTTGAATACACCATTCTTTTCTGTTTTTCACTGTTGCCCCCATGGCTGTTTGGAAAGTAGATAAAAAATCATTCCATTTATGGACATTAGAGGTAAGGTATCGTAAATGCAAAAACCAATCATTTTGAAGTTTTTATTGAACGTGATATGTTTGGTCATGTCTTCTTATGGCTACAGTATTGTACGTTTTGCAGGAATGAAGATACGCTTTGTGATAGTATCATATGCGCAAGGAGAAACCAGTGATAAATAATGATAAATGATCATACAAAAGTTCACTCTTATGCCGTCCACCACACTCCTTATTGTACTGGCTCTTGCTAAAGTTTACCACAGTCAGTACCTGCTTTAAAGGTCCCAAAATGCAAGCTCAGTAGCTTCCTTCTGCTCTCCTGTAAAGTTGGAGAAGATAATTTACCTTTGACATCCGGATTTAATACCTGACTCATATATAATACACTGACTGACAGAGCAAATGCAACACCAAGAAGGAGTGGTCAGAACTTTATGCCAATTGCAGGGTAGACTGACGTCACTGAGGTATGCTCATGATGTGAAATGCGCCACTGTGCTGCGCACGTAGCGAACGATAAATGGGACACGGCGTTGGCGAATGGCCCAATTCGCACCGTGATTTCTCAGCCGACAGTCATTGTAGAACGTGTTGTCGTGTGCCACAGGACACGTGTATAGCTAAGAATGCCAGGCCGCCGTCAACGGAGGCATTTCCAGCAGACAGACGACTTTACGAGGGGTATGGTGATCGGGCTGAGAAGGGCAGGTTGGTCGCTTCGTCAAATCGCAGCCGATACCCATAGGGATGTATCCACGGTGCAGTGCCTGTGGCGAAGATGGTTGGCGCAGGGACACGTGGCACGTGCGAGGGGTCCAGGCACAGCCCGAGTGACGTCAACACGCGAGGATCGGCGCATCCGCCGCCAAGCGGTGGCAGCCCCGCACGCCACGTCAACCGCCATTCTTCAGCATGTGCAAGAGACCCTGACTGTGCCAATATCGACCAGAACAATTTCCCGTCGATTGGTTGAAGGAGGCCTGCACTCCCGGCGTCCGCTCAGAAGACTACCATTGACTCCACAGCATAGACGTGCACGCCTGGCATGGTGCCGGGCTAGAGCGACTTGGATGAGGGAATGGCGGAACGTCGTGTTCTCCGATGAGTCACGCTTCTGTTCTGTCAGTGATAGTCACCGCAGACGAGTGTGGCGTCGGCGTGGAGAAAGGTCAAATCCGGCCGTAACTGTGGAGCGCCCTACCGCTAGACAACGCGGCATCATGGTTTGGGGCGCTATTGCGTATGATTCCACGTCACCTCTAGTGCGTATTCAAGGCACGTTAAATGCCCACCGCTACGTGCAGCATGTGCTGCGGCCGATGGCACTCCCGTACCTTCAGGGGCTGCCCAATGCTCTGTTTCAGCAGGATAATGCCCGCCCACACACTGCTCGCATGTCCCAACAGGCTCTACGAGGTGTACAGATGCTTCCGTGGCCAGCGTACTCTCCGGATCTCTCACCAATCGAACACGTGTGGGATCTCATTGGACGCCGTTTGCAAACTCTGCCCCAGCCTCGTACGGACGACCAACTGTGGCAAATGGTTGACAGAGAATGGAGAACCATGCTCAGGACACCATCCGCACTCTTATTGACTCTGTACCTCGACGTGTTTCTGCGTGCATCGCCGCTCGCGGTGGTCCTACATCCTACTGAGTCGATGCCGTGCGCATTGTGTAACCTGCATATCGGTTTGAAATAAACATCAATTATTCGTCCGTGCCGTCTCTGTTTTTTCCTCAACTTTCATCCCTTTCGAACCACTCCTCCTTGGTGTTGCATTGTCACTGTCAGTCAGTGTACAGTAGAGTCTCGTTAATCCGAACTAATCGGGACCAGAGTCTGTTCGGATTACGTAATTTTCAGATTAACCTGAAATATTTTCTAATAATAATGCTATTGTTTTTACGTCCTGCTAACTACCTTCATGGTTTCCGGAGACGCGTAGGTGCCAGGATTTTATCCCGCAGGAGTTCATTTACATGCTAGTAAATGTACCAACACGTGGCTGATGTATTTGAGCACCTTCAAATACTGCCGGACTGAGCCAGGATCGAACTTGCCAAATTGGGGTCAGAAGGCCAGCGCCTCAACTGTCTGAGGAAAATAATTTCTACAATACAATACATTACAGTACATACTGTGATTTGCAATGTCCATTGTTTAGCAGCTTACTGGGCAGCAGAGACATGGGTGTCATTTAGCAGTTCATGAGGAAAACGTGGAAGAAATTGTGGCCGAGTCTCACATTCATCGAGAGTCCAGCGGAAGCGTCTGCAAATGTCAATCTCCTTGAAATCGTTCAACAACTTCCTGGCCAAACAGACCAAGAAATTGTAACTATGGTGGAGAAAGAATCTGGAGTTGATGAGGAACATTGTGACGATGAAGAAGACCACATTGAACAACTAGTGTCACATTAAGATGCTGCGGCCACCTTAGAACTTGCCGTACACTACCGGTACGTCGAGAAACACTCCGCTGCTACGCCCACTGATGTGATGTTTGTGAGACGCTGGTTTAACATTGCATCTTTGAGTAGGTTCCAATCACTGCGCCAAAAGAAACTAACAGGCTTTGTAAGGATAAACGACCAGTGATTGATGGTTTATGATGTGTAATTATGTTCCCATTACGTTATTCTAGTAAAATATGACTAATAAAATGCAAGTAAATCTTCATTCTTTAATATGTTCTTTCATTTCAATAATGATAATTTTTTTTAAAAATTGAATATTTCAGTTCGGATTAACCTGACTTTCGGATTAACGGGTTTCTAGTGTATATGTATTTGAACAAGCCTACTTACCCCTTCTCTAGGTCATTGCTGAAAACACACTTCCTCCTTGGCAATGAATAATATTTTGATATGTTTTAACATTTGTAGTTAACATAAAAACACTGTATTTCTCAAGTACAGAACTGTAGACAACTTTCTATTGGAGTTACAAGTGAAATTAATTCCTTTTGAGGTAAGCTTATGCATCTGCAGTTTTCAGTTTTATTGGTGACATTTACGCAAAAGAGTGCAAATGACTGATTAGCTTTTGATGTTATCATATTGTGCAAAGCAGCAATAGATTCAACAATCATTTCCTTTCCTAATCCTCATCCTTTTCTTTTTTGTTAATCCTTTTCCCACGTTCTTGCTGGTGTTTTCCTAGAAAAACCCTGTGCTGGTTTCAGTTGTTCAAATTCTTACCACTTTTTATCAAGATAATGAAAAATATTATAGCAATTGTATATAGATGCCAAATAGGGGGACATTTTGATGTCCAATTACACCTTTAAGAAAGATGGAAAGAGACCTAAAAGAAGCGACTGTACCGGCTGACACTGTGTCTCTGGTTCGTGTGATGAATCAGGGGCAGTGAGGTAGAATCACGTAGAGAGGTTGAAGCTAATTGAGCAAATGTCCGTCATGTTTTGAGTTGTCAAATAAGTAAGGTTGCATGACTCTCGATGATGGAAAATATAGGAGATACTTATTGTAGAATCATTATTGCAGAATTAAAGACATTACCTTACGCCAAAATAGTGTTCTAACCTGATATTATGCTGTTAGTAGAGTATTGAACTGGTATCATTATAGTATTACCAATATTTTGATTTCCCGCAAATGACAATTAGCCAGGAGGGAGAGTGGAGTCATCCGACCTCAAGAAAATACACTGTATAATCATAAATATGAGCATTTTATTTCTTTACATGTAATAAATAATACTGTAGCCTAAATACATGGTTCTGTATAACGGAACTAGAAATAGATGGCATTCTTTACAGCGTTGCTCTTTCATTGCAAGTCTGTAACCTAAAACCAGAGGTTATGGTGGAGGAGTGACAAGCATAAAGTTACGACAAAATTAATTAGCGGGAACAAGAATAAAATTATGTCCTGTCTAAAACCAAATCCTAAAAGAGAAACAAGATTTTGAACAAAGCAGAGTAAATGAAGATTAATGTACTATCAAGCTCTTGTACAAAGGAAAAGAAGAGAAATCGTGGGCTGGGAAAGGGACAGTATTTCAATGTAAGAAGTCCAGAGTTATGTAAAATAATGACAAATAAAACCATACAGTTTGTAGGCCTGAAGTGTCTTTTAACTTGGTGGGAGTTTGCATCATTTGACTTCCTATCAGTGCATTCTCTAAGGGCATGATGGAGCAAGCAGCAATAGTATTTCTGTAAAATAATTTTGATCAAAGTGATGTAATGTGACTGGGTTACGTAGCAGTAAAAAACGTTCGTAGTGTGAGAATAAATATCAGTAAACATTGAAAATGCAGCTGTCATTTTTTCCCCCATAGAAGAGAGATTACTTCTAGAAATCTTCTCTGCCACTTTACATAGATATCTTATATCCTCAGAAGGATACAGAAGTGAATTATTGATACCTTTATAGTTACTTAATCAAGAGTTTGTATGAGTATTCACAACTAATTATTAATATCTATCAGTTTGCATGAAGGAATAAGTACAATAAAAACATATATTAGATGATCCACATTTATTAACAATGCATCATCTTGTGAAATGTAATATTGAACTGAGGACCCTTGAATATTTCCTCACAATAATCGCTGGACACAAATTAACTGTACACTAAAATATTTACATCTGCAATTCCCAGATCCCTCTTCAAGCATCGAGGTCAGTCTGTCGATGAGAAAACATGTAGAAGGCAAATCGTTTACCCTACATCTGCTGTCTGTAGATAACGTGTTCCAGCAATCCCAAATTAAACATTATTTACTGGCAAATCAGCAATAACTGCATTGCCTCAATAGTCATTACATTAATGTAGAAAACCCACTCGGCACATACAATTATAAGACACTTGCCAGCCAGAAAGCGTCAATTCTGTCCGCATATTTACTAGATTGCCTATACCTATGACTTTATTGTTATTATTAAACTTCCTGTTGGTTTTTAATTATGCTTTACATTCTTAAAATATCTGAAATAAACCTTGGACAGAATGACCCCATTCTTTTGCTCCTCTGGTGTCAATATCTAGGGAAAGTCGTCAGTGGTTCTTGGTTCATCCTCCGTATGTTTCTGGTTTCAGCCATGGCTGTTCAACTCGTTCAGTCCAAAACACACCTGTCTTATTTCTTCAATGAATGAACGGGTACCTCCACAAATACTAATTGACGTGAAGTGCTTAATTTAAATTATCACTTATTTTACTATAAGTCATCATATTGCATCTCACTCAGTCGCACAACAATCTGAAGAACTAATGGTATAATATAATGGCGTATTTTCATAATGTAATGTATAATATAATGGCAGGAGAAAGCTCTAGAACTCCAAAGACTATCTGATGCCAGAGACCTGCGGACTTTCTATGTGGGAATAGATCTGCGGTCCATCTCGCTCTTCAGTTAGAATTCTGAAAACAGTTGAAGGTTCTAACACCTTTACCGATGGTAGAGACATCCTGGAGCACTGGAAGGAACACTTCTCCACTCTTTTAAACCGAAGCTCCACTGCTGTCAATGACTTTCTGCGGAATGTGTCACAACTCCTCCCTCAACCATGGATGGTGATGCCCCCAACTTATTAGAAATTCTGTGTGGCCTTGATAAGCTGCAACCTAGGAAAGCACCTGGACCAGACAACATCCCTCGGGAACTAATTCAAGATGGGGCTTACCCCTGAAGACCAGGCTCTTTACACTCATTGTGTCAATTTGAGAAACCCAAAAAGTACCTGGTGATCTCAAAAATTCCAACATCATTACTCTTTTCAACAAAGTGACCATAGTATATGTGACAAGTATCGTGGCATTTCTCTGTTATCCATTGTAAGTAAACTTCTCGCAAGGTTCCTACTTAGCTGACTGCAATTCATCTCTGAGAGGTCTCTGCCAGAGTCTCGATGTGGTTTCTGAGTCTCCAAAGGTACTGTTAACAATTGTCCATTGTTCAGGTCTATTTCTCAGTACTGGTTACCTTACATTCAATTGTCAACAGCAAGTTTCACAACTCCAAGCTTCATATAAACATCTCAGTCTTTCTCAACCTGAAGTGTTGTTGAAAACATGAGTTAAGAAGCTTCGTACATATTTAAGAACTCGCAAATTTGAAACATAGAAGACATTACCTGGATGAAGTAGAAGTGTTGTGGTGTTTGCAAATATCTATGAGTCTAAGAAGTCGACTTTGAATAAATCTGGATTATCCACGTCTGAATGGATCACCTGTCTTAAAATGAAGAGAAACTTTGTGCGGCTGTTGGGACCGCTCCAGGTTCCGTAATGTTGGAATTCTGAATCCACACCGTTAAGTGTTTCTTAGTAGTATACCGTACTTTTCATAATAGCCAGTTTGATGTTATTACTAAAGACCGAATTATATGAAACATAAAAAGCTCGAAATATGCATGAGAATGCTTAAAATGTGCATGAAAATATCATCATCAAATAATAAAAAACAAAGTATAGATTAGTTATTCAATATAACTTATATTATTTCAAAAACAACATACAATCGGCAATTTTTATTCAGAAAAAAGTATCATTTACAAATTATTTTACATTTTGCTACTATGGTAAACAGAAACGATCAGGTACTGTTCCAAATGTTCTTCAGTAGTAGGACTCTGGCGTCGATCGCTCAAAAGATTTTTATCAGCAGAAAAGGACTGTCTGACATTAACTGACGTAACTGGACAGTATTTGAATTTGGGTTGCTATATTAGTACTTATTGTTTCTGGCAATAAAATTATCAGTTTGATACAAAAGTTCAAAGCCTGAATTATTGTTCAAAATGTTTGCAAACTTTACTCTAAGTGTCCTCGGGAATACCTCAGGCAAGGAGGAGTTCACTAGACGAATTTTATTCATTATCTGAATAGGTCAGTCAACGCCAAAACTTGAGTTTTGAGCTTTATAATACTCGCAGGTATATGAGAAAAATAACTGCTAATGACTGCAATATTTTTCTGAATTATGGAATCATTAAATATTTCCTTGCGCTGTCAATCTGCCACAGCCTCTACATTATCAAAGTTGTTTACTACACCTTTGATTGTCTCGAAATGTGCATTGTAAATCAATACAGTTTCGATCCAGGTACCCCAACGAGTTACCACTGGTTCGGGAGGTTAAGGTACATTTTGTAGTTTTTCTTTGTAGGCCTTGATGTGCCTTAAGAAGCACTTTCTTTGTTGATGAAATCAGTTTGTTTACATTCCCAAACGTGGATCGTACTTCTTCTGTGAGCGAAGCACTCCCTGCCTTGATCATGTAGGGAGCAGCAGAAACACAAACATCCTTTCATCTGCAGAAGATTCTGGACATATCTTTTTTATGCCCTCAATCATAAACATGGCAATCGTAGAATGGTTTATATTTTGTAATTCTTTGCAGGCCACCAAATAAGAAGAAGGCTTTTTAATGCACCAACAATTATATTAGCAATATAACGGCCACAATTGTTGGTAGTTTCATCAGCTGAAATCCAAATGATGTTATACTTGAGTTAATTGCGTATTTCTCCCAGAATATGTAGAGAAATTGTCGGCATGTAATTTTTACGCAATGTTAATTCATGTGGTATATTTTGATTTAAGCAATATTTGCGCAGAAAATCTTTGATGATAGGGTTTGTAAGTTTGTGAAGAGGAATGTTACTTGCAATGAATGCTTCACATTAAAGCGTCGTTTCTTCTTGCCGCTGCTGTCGTGGGCCTTGACATGCTGGTCTATTTGAAACTCCTTTGTGCACGAAATGTTTTACTCGCAGTACCGGTCCGGTATAACTTATGTTCCAGGATGGTCAGCTATCCACAAAACGGCATTTCTTTTTTCGGGTGGCATGGTGCACTGCATGTTACATACTACGCTTTGAACTTTGTATAAATAAATAGAGAACTAAACTGAAACAAGAGATGTGCGACAAACAATGTGCGTAATTTATTTGCATCAGCGATCAATCATCGCTGTGTCAAGCGAGGGATCAAGCGGGTGCGCGGGCGGCAGGTGCATTGATTCTCCGTACTTATATGTCGCGGTCACTATAAAACAGACCTTGAGCCCGCCCTTTTAGATTTCTAAAATCTTGTAGATACACTCCGGCCTCAGATTTTGCACATTTCTTAGGTTTTGCTCAATGCTTGTTTTAGATATTGCATAAGTGCCATATTTTTTTTTCCAATATGCCAGTTCGACGCGGTAAATTTAAAAGTTGATAGAATAAAATTATTGCTTAATACAAATCAATGACTAAAATACTAATAATTTCAATTGAAAGTATTGTAGTATTATAGTCATTGAAGTATGTTGTAGTAATTAAATGATTTCTTTAACATTCTCTCAGTTTATTGTTATATTTTGTTATGCGTTCTGTATAACACTAAAATATATAGCACTAACCTATGGAAATATCCAGTCATATCCAGTCAGATACAAGATAGAAATATCCAATCAGATCCAAGAGCACAAATGCGCATGAGCGAACAATATCTAAGAATTGCCGGGTCCCGCAAACGAGCAAAATCTGAGGCTCGAGTGTATAGCCCTAAAGTATGCGTCATCGTCAGTTTTTAGTTAATATATGCAAGAACTGGTGAAAAGGGGCTAAACATGCAAATGCATATAATCCGGTCTTTAATTATTACTGTATTCTTTTGGGTATCCTATGGGCAGCAGATATGTAAATACGTAAGTTACATGTCTGATTGCCTAGCGATGTGGTTGGTTAATTATATAATATATTATATGGACCAGGATTTATATTGAGTCGTCCATGTGAAGTACATTTAAAAACATCACTTTTTGGACTCCGCATTATTTGGTCCTTAAGGGTCATCAAGGAGAACCTTGACTTCCTTATGTTGCTCCATGTGGAGGTTTGGGATTGTCAGATTGTAAGATGTGAGGGAATTAATTATTTTGGTTATGCCGTCACTGGTTGACTTGAGTATTTCTCCATTCAAATGAGCCATTAGCTTGCTGGAGTGGTACAAACCCATTCTAAATTGGAGGTTCACTGTAGAAGCATGCAGCCTAATGTTACATTTACTTGAAACATGTTGAGTATTCTTGAAGAGTATTTGCCATGGAGCTGAGAACAAAATTTCATGATGCTCACTTTCAAAATATATGTTGATGAATTCTGAGATGTAGTCACGTCAAGACACAAAATTAAAAATACATGTTTTATTATGCTGCCAACAAAACTGTATCAAACTAGCCATAAATAAGTAAGAAATTAAACATACCCTCACAAATAATATTAGGCATGTTCCAGATCCTGTTGTCTTAATATGAAACCTGCATCATATTACTTATTGTAATAATTAAAGCATACACCTTTCAGTAACATTTGACACAGTATGAAAAGAGAAACTCTCAGTTATGTGGCTAAGATAAACAAATTAAGGAACCTCTTCAGAACATCACACATTCAAGACCGTTTTCAATGCAGTCACATGAGTGAGTAATGTGTTAGTCTTCCAGTAACCCTGGAGCACCCTTCAGAGTGATTGAACAGTACCAAATCAGTGAGCATTTCTTGAGCCAAACGGTCCCAGTGCTTGATGGACGTGTCTTTCATGGTGGGTGATGACAGTTGGAAATTGCTCTTTGAAGAAAGCTCCTTGCAGTTTATGTCCAGGGATGATACTGGCCAGTTCACTCTGCAGATACTATGCCCTGCCAGATATCACAGCTGCTGCACCTACTACATTCTCTTCAAAAACACTTAATATGGGTCGGAGAATGTTACTGTGCCCATCATGTTCCTGTGAAAGTGAACTAGTGCTATACGGTGGCCATAATAGCGCTGAACCTCCAAACTGTTGCTGACGTTCTACTGAGAATGATTCATTGTAATCTTCCCCTCTGGCCCTCAGTATGTGCAGGGAGAATTTGTTCTTCATCAGTGAACAACCTTGGGGTTCATTGATGTCGTATACAAGTTTGATGTGCTCTAGCCCACCAAACACAATGTGAAGTTGAAGTGGAGGAGTCCTGTTGGGTCTCCTTGAACACAGTTCCCCATTATTGAGTCCATCTTGCACCATTTGAGTAAATCCTGTGGCATCTCGAGGTTCATGGCCCACAGTAGTAGGTGAGCATGTGGGGTGTTTAAGTGCAGATATGAGAATATACCAGACATGAGCTGCTCTTGTTTTGCAACAATGGGACCACATGATGTTGTTCTGTTACTGATTGGGTATCCGGTTGGCCAGTTTAGTTCTGTACTTAACATCTTTTCAGTATTGGCTTGATATGTTAAGAGTTTATTTTGAGTACAATACATTTGTGAAAATATTCATTTAACACTAATGTTTAGATTGATGAGTTGAACTGGCCATTGTGCTATTGACAAAATGATCGGTGACTATTAACTACATTAAAATTTTTCACCTTTGTTGCAGTAGTTGAGTTTTACATTTAAGGAAGCAAAATGCACAATTTGTGTGTAGTTTGTCTCTTTCATAAACCCAAAAGATTTCATCAGCCTGAACATTGCTTGCAAGTCATCTTGGTCTGTTGGTGTTGTGGTCAGGTCTTAGGAAATGCATTGGGTAGTTTTGAATTATCTGTACAAAGTCCACTATTGCCCTGGTAGGCGTTGGCCTACCAGGTGACTGGTGCTTACCCAAAGGCCTGGAGTTTACAAAATGGTCAGCATCACTTATCTTCTCAGCCATTATTTAGACCAAGGTCTGCATCTCAATGTCAGATAGCTTCTTGAAAGTTCGTAGGTATGCTGAGTGACCCTCAGATCCAAGTATAGATTCAATGCAAGGGCCTTCAGTTATTAGGCAGACTCACTATCCCTAGACCACGGCTCGGGACCATGTTCTTTACACTCTGAATAAAACTGTCATGAATCAGTATTCATAAAAACTTCAGATTCTCTAGACGCAAAGACAATTCCAACAGCTGACCATTTGTAGACTGAACTTTGACATAGTGGTGAGGTCATTGACCTGGACAGCTTTCTTCATGATTACATCCAATGTATGTTTGCTTCACAATCAGGATCATCCATGGGAACGCACGTAATGGCAAGGAATGAGCAAGTGACAAAATAGAAATGATGAACACAATGACAGGACCTTGTGGGGAGGAAAGACAAGAGATGACATTGTATATCATACTTGTTCTAGTGCTCTCTTCTCATTATGTGTTCCTAGCTCTTCATATGACACTTTTGTTCATTTCCATTTTTTTAGTGTTGACCAATACCACATCCTGTAGGAATGTGGGATACATTTTAAACATCCTGTATGTTTTCATTCTTGTTAACTTTCTAATTTTCTTAATTTACATTCCATATTTCTCACTTACAGGCTTCAGTAGATGTAAAGGATGAAATAATCATAGAAGAACAAGCAGCCAGTCAACTGGACCCAGGTTTCAAAGAAGAGAACAAGTAAGTACAGATTATGCTGTACACCCCTGACCCTACACAGTATGGAATTTGTTGTTCCTCTGTTCTTCAGCTCCCTTTGGTGATAAGTCATCGTGGGTTGAATGAATGCTGGACACTGCATGTTGTATTAAGTAGGCAACTAAATTATTTCTGGTTTTTAACCAAGAGAGATTCAGTTTCCTCTGCCTGCAAGTAGCCAACAAGATGTCTAGCAGTGTAGGGTTAGCAAATCTGCCTCTTATCTGGAGATTCAGGTTTCATTCCCAGTCAGATGAGGGATTTTTACTGTGGTCCGAGTGTTGTTTGGATTTCCACTTGGCCTATCTCTTTACAATTGAGGAAATATCTGATGATGAGATAGCGGCCTTGGTCTAGAAAGCCAAGGATGATAGCCAAGAAAATTTATTGCACTGACCAGGCATCATTTCGGTTGCTTGGTAAGCCAAGGTTATCCCATCAGTGTTGTACAGCAAAGAGTTTTTGTTTGTTTTTGTGTTTGCAAATTCATTCCAGGATAGACACATGTTTAATAATTAATACAACTCCAACTTCATCTTTAACACGTTGACTGCCAGGACACATAGCAAGAAATGTACCGGTGGCCAAAGCATTTTTTCTGTCATGCATGTAGTAAATAAGCAGTAAAACAAAAATCGAAGTGATATTTCACTGAAGTGTTCAATGTATGTACGAAATACAATAAATATTCCCAGCACCCCGAAGTACCACCGTGGCCCCACAGGAAAGTTTGCTGCATGGTTTTGCCTAGACGGCCAGAGCAGTACAGTCTAGCGGTACTAGAAGCTTGCATTGCTTGATAGTACACATTATAGATAACAGAGCGTGCCGCGATTTGTTTATTAGCGCTTAGGACTACAATCGCAAGGCAAGGGTGTGTGTGAAAAACTTGCGAGATATTTCTAAGTTATTTTACCAGTGAACGGAGAGGTTAGTTATAAAAATGAAACCGTTTTCTTCTCAAACTCGGAAGATAATGACGCTAGTCTTCAGTATGAGAATTCTCGTATGTAGTGTATATGTCAAACTGATCTATTACGTTTTGCAACACAAAATAACTCTTTACCAAATTAAATTTGAAATATATTCATTTCGTATTTACTTCTTGCCAAATGCTCAATGGCAATGTAAAATGTTGCTATGTTGTCAATGAATGTTGTCAATTTAGAAAATGCAAAGAAGCTCATGTTTACGCTATATCCATTGCGGTATGCAAAGAAATTAGCTCAGGTATAGGTGCAAAAATTTGGAAGGAATCAGTGTGGCCTATTGATTAGGTAGGCATAAGCTTGGGGTGAAAATGGAAAAGCACAGAAATCCATAACCAGGTTTCCCGACAGTAGTATTCAAGCCCACGATCTCCAAAATCTTGAGCTTGCGAGTTAGCTAACCCGGCACACCTAAGCGCATGGCTAAACTGATTGGACAAATACTCACATATTGCCAATGAAAGAAGTTTGGATTAAAAAAAATAAAGACTATATTTTGGAAACCAAGCATGCTAGGATTTGCTCCGAGGCCATAGCGGTACGCTAGCATAGCGAATTCAACAGCTCAGCGGTCCGCCGGCTCGGCAGGGAAAGTCAAATAGCAACACCTGTTAGCGGTACTTTGTACCGCCATGGCCTCGTGAGACACTCACTCAGCGATACAATGTACCGTTTTGGCAGCCTACGTGTTAAATTATCCTTCTACAACCTCCAGTAATATTCAGTCACCAACAATGGTTCACTTACAGATTTCATGCTCTTCCATGATACATTGGTCTTTGATAACATATCATTGACTGACATCAGCTGATAGGGAAGTTGGCAGTAACCACAGATTAATTAGTAAGTTTTGTTGTCACTGCCCACAGTCAAATCAGAATCATCGGAAGATTTGGGGTTACCAATCTCAATGCTGTACGAGTGCTGTAGGTGAGAAGACATTCTTTGTCATCTTGTTGTGGATGTAATTGGTATAGGTGTGTAGAAGCAGTGGGAGAATAAGACTTCAGGTGAAACATGTCCCTGTTTACAAGATATAATTCTGTGTTTAGAGAGGAGTTGCCAGAGTCTGTTAACTTGCATCTTCTGAAAGCAACATTCATTAATTCTGATCATTATAAACCAAGCGATTCCAACTGAGGTGCTCCCACGGCCCCGGCCGGCCCCGGCTGCAGGCCCGGTGCCGTGCTATAGCACCTTTAAGGTAGTGGGGGAAGGAGGGGAAGTGGCAGAGGCAGAACCACAGGTCGTCAAGTCAGCGCGCAGCTTATGAAAACAATAGTATTTATGACAGTTCTGTGAACACATAAACACACAATTCATTCTGCACATACTTTGCATTTGCCTTAATGTACATTTAGCGTTTAAGTCGATTGCTGACATCGTTTTGCAGCAACTAATTTACCAATAATGGGTACAAGCTTTTGGCAGTAGAAATTCTAAGTACAGCCTCTAAGTCCGCATCAGACAGAGAAGTCCTAGCTCTCCATTGATTTAAATTCAGAATAGAAAAATCTGTGTTTTTTTTTTTTTTTTTTTGCAATTTTCAAAGCGACAATAGCCCATAACGTGCTTGAACTGAGCCTTCTAAAGTGTTGGGTTGAAATATTTAAAATAATTATCATTGTGGTTTTTTTTGCAATAGGTCTTATGGCGATGATGGGATAGGAAAAGGGTAGGAATGGGCCTTAATTAAGGAACAGCCCCAGCATTTTCTTGGTTTGAAAATAGGAAACCACGGAAAACCATCTTCAGTGCTGCCGGTAATGGGATTCGAACCCATTATCTTCCGGATGCATGATCACAGCTGAGCGCCCCTAACCGCGCCGCCAACTCCCCCGATGTTTTTTTCTTAGCAGCACATCTAAGTCTAATTATAAACTATTCTTAATAATACAAAACTAAAAACGAAAACAAATCTCCTAAATTGCAAGTAAAACAATTCCTAATGAGTAAGTTATTACGTATCTCTGAAGAACTTAGCAATTCCGATTTTAACTTAGCAATTTGTTCGGTTCTTGCTGCACCAACAGGTGGAAACATGTTTATTGTGGTAGTGTCGTCGCACGGTTGAAGACTTTACGCTTAAAATGACATAGCAAATTAAACACTGAGCTTTCCCTTCGGTATTGAGAACAAAATACGAATCCACCCATGAAGGATTAAACGACGTTTTTAACGAAGGAGAAACCAAATGCTCCACTGTCTGTTCTATCTAATAGATTCTACTGAGAATGACACGCACAGAGATAGAATGAGAATTAATGTACTGTCTCTTACACACACATGCACCGCCACTGCTTGGGGAAGGAGGGGAATGGTGCTGCTGAGTGCAGCGCTAAGTGCTCCAGTTGGAAAGGCCTGTTATAAACCTAACATAATAAAGGGTCCTCAGGCAATTACTTCGTCTTCTTCATAATGTGAAAAATGTAATGGTCCTCATTCAATAATGTTCTATTTTCAGAAACATGACTGCATTCAGTGCCTCACATACAAAGGACAGTGTTTAATTGTCTTTGTAGTAGACATAGAACAAAGAGCAGCTCACAGGGAAGCTGCAGGATTTACAACAAGTTCCACCAAAAAGAACAAGACAGTGAGAGATCAGCCATACTGTACACTCAAGGGAACCTTCCAGCAATAAGCGATGGTAAAGGTGCTTCTCATGATTGTCTAGTGGTTCTTGATAACAGATCTTGATAAACTCCATGTCAGGGTAGTTTGTGATGAAATAGACTTAAAATTAAACCGTTGTTCACTGTGGGATCTCCAAAATCAAATTCAAAATAATAATAATAATAATAATAATAATAATAATAATAATAATAATAATAATAATAATAATAATAATAATAATAATAAATGTTAATGGCTTTACATCCCACTAACTACTTTTACAGCTTTTGAAGATGTCAAGGTGCTGGTATTTTGTCCTACAGGAGTTCTTTTAAGTACCAGGAAATTGACCGACATGAGGCTGACATATTTGAGCACCTTCAAACACGACTGGACTGAGCCAGGATCGAACCTGCCAAGTTGGTGTCAGAAGGCCAGCGTTGAACAAAATAGCAGTAGAATCTTTGCGTATTTGTTACCTGAATATTGATGACTACATGAAACTGGTCGTATGCTCAGTGCTGCAACAATTTACTGTCAGCTGCCGGCTTCAAGAATTGATTGTAGTGAGTGGATCATCCCTCAGGATATTACCCTAGCTGATCATCAATTCAGTCATCCAAAGTTGATCAAAGGGTTTCTTGACACTTCATTGTTCTTAAATATTGTTCAGCATGGAAAACTTACTTGGAATTGGTGCCTTACATTGCATAATAAATCTCTCTTTTGGGTTTGGGCTGGTTGTTTACTGTATTGTAAAGTCAGCCAATGAACTAGGCCTACTGTCAGTAGATCACTTTTCTAGCAGGAGGTGTTTTATATCTCGAGATGACACACAGTGCAAGTTTGTTCAGATCAGACGGATATTGCAGAATCACTCTTCAACACCAAGGTTTGTTCTGGATATTTGCAAATAATTATTAACTGAAATTCATAGTTAAAGGAGGATTACTCTAAATTGAAGAACAAATACCTGGAATTAGGACAGGTGAAACAAGTTAACATCCAGACGCAGAAAGTAGGAACCTGTTACACACCTCATGATGATGTGATAAAGGAGTGCAATAGCACCACCAAAGTCAGAGTGGTGTTTGACGCCTTGGCGAAATGTATGTCATCCAAATCCATCAACAGCATCAACGTTCGGTCCTACCATGCAGCAGGATCTGTCTTTGATTGTTGTTGGCTTCTATATACTGTACCAGGAAAAGTTGTGGGCAAAGGGCATGAGTAGGACCTCAGGGAGTGGAACTGGGTTTTGGAGCCGATACAGAGAAGGATAGTCTCGCAGAGCGAATAATAGATGGTAAATAATTTTTTTTCTTAAAACGATTTATTAATTTTTCACCCTGCGGTATGATTATTGACTCAAATTTTGCATAGAAATTAAATGTCGAAAATAATCTCCTTAAAAAAATGGCATAAATATCATTGGTTTCAAAGTCTTTCATATGTGGGAATTTCCACCTAAAGTCTTTTTAAACCTAAGCACACTTTTATAATGAGAAATTATCAAAGTTTTCAGTTCTCAGTTCGTCAATCTCGATATATAGCACACTTGAAAGCCTACAGTCTTTCTACTGAAATTAAATTTATCACTTTTGAGAAATTATGAAAATTGTTCACACGCGACACTGAAGTTTCACTGTTCAAAATAAATGAAAAGGTTTAGTCAGTTTGTTACTCACTTATGACAAGAACTGTTGCTACCAAATGTCGAAAGATGGACGTCTGGAATGTTCCATGTAGAATCAGGATTGGCGATGTTGACGTTCCCAATGAGGTGATGATGGCTGGAACTGGATCACGTTGAGTTGTAGCTTGTTCGGGTGATTTTCGCACACGAAAATGGCGTATGAAGAATCACAGTCCTTTCTGTACGAAATGCTATTTACAGTCGTTATTGAAGCGTTCATAATCACACAGTTCACATTAAAAAAAGTAAGTCGATAAGCACAGTCTTTGAACACAGTCTGAAGTTGCTAGGGATTATTTTCTGCTAATCCTGTTACTATAATGTTATATTAACACAGAAAAGTTCTCACTTTTCTACTCAAATTACTACTGTGAGTCTTATGTTGGTGTGACGTGAATATGAGTTCTGGTAATTCTAAGTATTAGGCTCAGTAAAAGTTCAATGTTACTTGAAGTTACCTAAGTCCACACGTAATGAAATAGTTAATATTTGTACTCCAATAAGTTCACTCGCGTTACAGTCTTAAATGTCTTTAGGATTATATTGTAATCGCAACGCGGTATACTAACTGCAGTGCGACGTCCTTTAATAATTCTATCGGTGATAGAATTTCGCGTTCCGGAGATACGACGGAAAGTACTTCTACCGTGACTGCGCGAACATACTGTACGCGGGCCGGTCTCTTCGCTATCTCACTCACACAGCTGTTTGCTTGTCCTCGTACTAGTTTGCGGGCTGTCTGGCCTTGACATATATAGATACCAGCGCAGGGAGGGGTGGCGGCTCTCTCGGCCTTGTGACCATGATTACGTAATTTCGTTGAGACTTTAAATTATTATAACTCAACAACCGTTTGATGAATTAATTTGAAATTTACAGGGATTAACTTTTATGATGTTTGCTATAATTCAGCGTTTGTCCCGTTGAAATTGGTTAAGGCGTTAAAAAGATGTTAAAAGAAAATTTCTTTCGAGAAATATCTCTAGGGGAGGTGAGCTTCAAGCGACAGGTGACGTCACTTGACTCCGCCTAGCGCACTCGTAGGGTCTGGCACATACTGGAACATTCTTTACATGGATGTTCGTACGTCGGTCGGATCTTTAATGCTGGAAATAACATTTCTTTCAATTAACATGGACCAGGACCTAGGCCTTCCTGGTACATCTTCCCCTTGGTTGGACGAAAAGAAAATACGCAGGATTTTCTTTTCCAGGCTTTACTCTTCCTGTGGTACATATTGTCATTTTATGAATTAGCTGAGTTATAAATACAGGCTTACGCACTATGGCCAATGGATTCAAGTACTTAGTTACGCAAGGCGAAATTATCCCATCATCTGTCATTTTATGAATTAAGTTACGAACTTCTTCTCGATATTTCTCGGGTACGGGATATGGTTTCTTCTGATAAGGAGACAAGTCATTTACATCAAGATGATATTCGTAGTCGGCTATCTCTCCAGGCTTGTCATCGAATACACATGCAAATTTCTGTAGAACGTCATTTTTAGCCTCCTCCAATTTTAATTTAATTTCCGGGTCTTCAACCACACTGGCTATTGACATTATATAATCCGGACCTATAATGGAGTTCTCATTGAATAGGGACTCTGCGTCGTCCTCACTTTGGTCACCCTTTCTACTTTCTGCTACGGCTGGCGCAACCTCGCTTACAGCGGGCTTAATAATGTCACCACCGGCTTCTTCAAAACGGGCTCCCTTCTCTTGAACTTCCAGGTCACTTCGTCCTACCAGCTGTAGTTCTACGGAATTATTCTGTAATCTTACGAGGTTGGCATCATAGTCAATGGTTCCTTTGTATTTGATCATAAAATCTGATCCAAGTATTAAGTTGAAGTTAAGACGTGATACTACCAAAAATATGTGTTCGAACATCTGACTGTTAATTTCAAACTCTAAAAATGCCTGGGATTTGCATTTAACAATCTTATCAGGAACTATCCCTCTTACTTTAATCTGAGCTGCAGGTAATAACAAAACATTGTTCTGATCTTTCAGCGAGTCTACAAGCTTATCAGAAATTAAAGAAGCTTGCGCTCCAGAATCGATGAGCGTAATCACCTGTAGGTTGCCTGTGCGTACTGTTATGACAGGTAATGAACGTGTAATAATTGGCCTTAGTGTTTGTGCGTCTTCGAATAGTAATTCGGAATCGTCAATATGCCAGTAATTGATAACAGCAGTACAATAATTTGACGTTTCGACCTCATCGTGTTCGGTAGTCAATCTCCCTATTGCGAGATCGGCGTTTTTCTTTTATAGCGCCTGTTGGGTCAGGATCAGGTGATCTTTGTTCTCTTGGTCCGAATTGACGTTGATATTCCAGGGATGTCGCTCCAGGTTCATCAGGATTACGGTTTCTCTCCCTGATGTATTCCCGTGTGTCCTTCCATCTACTTTCGAGTTCTCGCCGTCTGGCCTCACGATTTCCTTCAGGAGTGCTTTCGCGCTGTCTCCATGAATTCCTAGGTTGGTAAGGGTGTCTATCCTGATTCCTCTGACGTCTAAAATTCCGGAATCTGGTTGGGTTAGTAGGGCTTAATCTGCCTTCTTCACGTATCCTGGGTTCCTCTCTCTCCGGAGGTTTTATTTCCGCAGAATTCGTATTTATTTCTCGACTCCTGTTAGTTTTCGGACTAGATTGGGTATTAGCCGTATCTAACCTACGCAAAGTAGCGTCAAAATGCTCCAATGTTTTAATGTTGGCAGCGACTAGTATCTCTTGAACATGAGGCGGATATTGAAGTGTCAGGATCTGAATAAGTTCAATATCTGGCAAAGGTGGATCTAAAAACTGGAGTTTCTTTAATTGCATTAGACAGTAATCTGAATATCGGGAAGTATTGACTGAAGTATTGTATTTGCTAGAGTAGAGTTGCATCTTGACAAGGTGCTGTCTTTCTGAATCCCAAAAGCGTTTAAGAAGGGCCTGTTTAAAGTCATCATAGTTTTTAAAATTGCTCTTAAAAGCTATGAACCATGATAAGGCTCGTCCTTCTAGAAGTTTGGATACTACTCTAAGTTTCCTATCGTCCTCTACCCTATTCTCTTCCAGGTAATCGTCGACATTTAACAAAAATTCTCGAGCAGTGTACTCATCACGTCCTGAAAATTTGACTGGTTTGTCATCTGGTACTTTAATAAGGGTAGTTGTATTGTGTATTTCCCTCGACGAACCAGGAATTGTGACGTCAGTTGTATGTTCTTTAAGTTTAATTTGATTCATTTCTTCGGACAAATTTTTAATTTTAGAATTAATTGAGGTGTCTAAACTTTTTATTTCATTTCTCAAGTCAGTTTTAATGACTTGTACGTCTTTACAGAAAGCAGATATCTGGGTATGCGTGCTATCTAGCTGTCCTGTAATACGCTTGTCGAGTTCTCCTTGCGTGCTCTTAATTAATCCTATCTCGCTTCGTAATTTACCCACGTCGCTCTTTAATGCATCTCGCAAGGTTTCCTGCACCTGAGCTAACTTTGCTTGAGTTTGTGAGATGTTACCATGGGATTCTTGAAATTCAGTCCGTAAATCTTTAAGTTAAGTGGAAAATGCTTGAACGGAAGGAAGAACATTTCTAAGATCTTTGTCTAAAGACTTGACGACCTCTGTCTTTATTTCTTCCTTAATAGACTCTAAATTTTCAACAAACTGATCCCGCATGTTTTTCAATGTAGCTTCGACTTGTGCACTAGAATCAGTAAGTTTCTTTTCGAGGCGAGTTCCAGCTTCACGGAATCGTTGCTCGATAAGGGCACTAGATTCAGTGAGTCTTTTATTAATGACTTTATCCGCTTCAGCAAACTTAGTGTCCAAGGTCCTGTCAATTTTAGAAGTTAAGTCTTCAACCTTACTATTTGACTCAGTTAACTGCGCTTGAAGTTGAGTATTTTGTGCCTGCATTTGTTGTTGAAGTTGAGTATTTTGAGCCTGTAGTTGGGAATTAGACTCGATCATTTGAGCCTGCAATTGGTTATTAGACTCTACCATTTGCGTATTAATTCGATCTATTTGCGTGTTCATTTGAGCCTGCATTTGTGTTATCTGGTTATTAGACCTATCAATCTTAGCATTCTGATCATTAATACTAAGCCTGAGAGCTTCGATTGCTGCAAGTAAGTTATCCATGTTTCCGGAATATTCGATAAGTCAAATACAACAAATTCTTCGTGTTCGTAATGATTGCAGTCGGATCCTGTGCGCAAAATACAATGCCTTGAATCGAACCCTGAATATTGCGATTATTACTGGCGCATTATCTGTTATTATAGCACGGCTCCAAGTTGAACCCTTGAAGTTGCGACGTCATTTATTATTATAGCACGGCTCCAAAATCGAGCCCTTGAAGTTGCGGCGCCATCTATTATTTTACTATCCTCTCTGTACCAGGAAAAGTTGTGGGCAAAGGGCATGAGTAGGACCTCAGGGAGTGGAACTGGGTTTTGGAGCCGATACAGAGAAGGATAGTCTCGCAGAGCGAATAATAGATGGTAAATAATTTTTTTTCTTAAAACGATTTATTAATTTTTCACCCTGCGGTATGATTATTGACTCAAATTTTGCATAGAAATTAAATGTCGAAAATAATCTCCTTAAAAAAATGGCATAAATATCATTGGTTTCAAAGTCTTTCATATGTGGGAATTTCCACCTAAAGTCTTTTTAAACCTAAGCACACTTTTATAATGAGAAATTATCAAAGTTTTCAGTTCTCAGTTCGTCAATCTCGATATATAGCACACTTGAAAGCCTACAGTCTTTCTACTGAAATTAAATTTATCACTTTTGAGAAATTATGAAAATTGTTCACACGCGACACTGAAGTTTCACTGTTCAAAATAAATGAAAAGGTTTAGTCAGTTTGTTACTCACTTATGACAAGAACTGTTGCTACCAAATGTCGAAAGATGGACGTCTGGAATGTTCCATGTAGAATCAGGATTGGCGATGTTGACGTTCCCAATGAGGTGATGATGGCTGGAACTGGATCACGTTGAGTTGTAGCTTGTTCGGGTGATTTTCGCACACGAAAATGGCGTATGAAGAATCACAGTCCTTTCTGTACGAAATGCTATTTACAGTCGTTATTGAAGCGTTCATAATCACACAGTTCACATTAAAAAAAGTAAGTCGATAAGCACAGTCTTTGAACACAGTCTGAAGTTGCTAGGGATTATTTTCTGCTAATCCTGTTACTATAATGTTATATTAACACAGAAAAGTTCTCACTTTTCTACTCAAATTACTACTGTGAGTCTTATGTTGGTGTGACGTGAATATGAGTTCTGGTAATTCTAAGTATTAGGCTCAGTAAAAGTTCAATGTTACTTGAAGTTACCTAAGTCCACACGTAATGAAATAGTTAATATTTGTACTCCAATAAGTTCACTCGCGTTACAGTCTTAAATGTCTTTAGGATTATATTGTAATCGCAACGCGGTATACTAACTGCAGTGCGACGTCCTTTAATAATTCTATCGGTGATAGAATTTCGCGTTCCGGAGATACGACGGAAAGTACTTCTACCGTGACTGCGCGAACATACTGTACGCGGGCCGGTCTCTTCGCTATCTCACTCACACAGCTGTTTGCTTGTCCTCGTACTAGTTTGCGGGCTGTCTGGCCTTGACATATATAGATACCAGCGCAGGGAGGGGTGGCGGCTCTCTCGGCCTTGTGACCATGATTACGTAATTTCGTTGAGACTTTAAATTATTATAACTCAACAACCGTTTGATGAATTAATTTGAAATTTACAGGGATTAACTTTTATGATGTTTGCTATAATTCAGCGTTTGTCCCGTTGAAATTGGTTAAGGCGTTAAAAAGATGTTAAAAGAAAATTTCTTTCGAGAAATATCTCTAGGGGAGGTGAGCTTCAAGCGACAGGTGACGTCACTTGACTCCGCCTAGCGCACTCGTAGGGTCTGGCACATACTGGAACATTCTTTACATGGATGTTCGTACGTCGGTCGGATCTTTAATGCTGGAAATAACATTTCTTTCAATTAACATGGACCAGGACCTAGGCCTTCCTGGTACAATACACAAGTACTAAAGACAATGGATTACAATATAGTGCCATATCTGAAATATTCATTTCATTACAGTTTGCCTGAAGCATCTATAGCAAATGAGTTGATAGTTGCAAAGGAAAGGGTGATAAATGTAAAGCAGGTGGTATATTTACAAATATAATATACCTGTAATAAATACACACTACTATGTATATACACATGACTTAAAGTGATTTGATAGAATCTGAGGATGTTCTTATAGAACAAAACATGCCATTCATTGTTTAACAGTATGCATTGTTACAGTGTTACATATCATATTTGAAACTTGTGTGTTTGACAGACTGAAAAGCTTTTGAGTTATCACTGGAATAGACAACAACGTGACTGCATGGATGGCTACATTTCTTGCAAATAGAACTCTGAGAATTAGAGTAGGTCGAGTGTTATCTGGCACGATAATAGGAGGGGAGTCCTGCAACAAAGTTTTAAGGACGTTTTGTCTTCTTACACATATATGAGAGGCATAAAAAAAACAAGCTGGAGGCTATAAAATGAAAACCACTGAAATGATTGTAATGCAATTGCCCATGGAAGAAGGTGCAGAGCACTGAGGTCCCATACTCGCCGCTGGAGGGACGTGGGTGCACACCGTGTGATGATACCACACGCAGTTGTGCTGAAAACTGTGTAATGGAGGCTTCAAAGGAAGAGCAAAGGTGTGTGGAGCATTTCCTGACAGCAGAAGGAATGAGGGGGGGGGGGGAATCATCGAAGAATGGCACAGATGTACGGAGAGCACTGCATGTCCTTTGCAAGTGTCTGAGCATGGCACAGTCGATTCAGGGAATGGCAGATGTTGTTCACCAATGATGCAAGGTCTGGAATGCCACACTGCATTACCGATGCCATTGTCCAGCAGGTGGATGCCCTCGTAAGACAGACAACATACGGTAGCAACCATTGCCACAGAGATCTGAGTGAGTGTCTGAAATGTTCACAGCATCATTAAGGACAGATTGCAATTTCACTAAAAGTGCACCCAAAGGGTGCTTCCTGGTATTCAACCAGCACAGGAAATATGTCGAATGGATCTCTCTCTTGAACATCTGCTGTGCTGTGCCAAGGAAGGAAATAATTTCCTGTCATGATAGGTCGCTGGAGATGAGATGTGGTGTCATCTCTTTGAACCTGGGTGAAAACAGCAAAGTCTTCCAGTGGAAGCATGCAGGGTCAGCACCACCCAAAATATCAAATGTGACCTAAAGAGGGCTCTGAGAGGCAAACGATTTACCCTGGACACCAACATCAAGCACTGCATTTGTAACTGGTTCATAACGCAGCATTGCCTTGTATCGCAGTGGGACAAACAGGGCTGGGAAATAATGGTACAGGTTTTCATTTTATAGCCTGTGGCTCATTTCATTTAAGAATGGCCCTTGTATAAGCTGGCTGTGTGGATCAGTGGTTGGGTGTCGGCCCCCAGATCCCGACATGGCAGATTCAAACCCGGCGGTGGCATTCGGACTTTTAAGGGGCAGAAAAATGCCCATTTGTCACTATGTCATATGTTTCGGCATGTAAAAGATCTCTGGTGAAAAATTTTGTGTTTACCTGACAAAATACATGAAAATTTCAGCCATAGACAACCAATAGAGTAAGTTTTGGTTTACTCTGCCCTCTATTAGGCCTAGAGCAAAACATTATGATGAATTTGATGAGCTGATAGCCTGGTGTTAAATTAAAATGTCTGTACACAGTAGCTGAGGTCATATGATTCTTATTCTTCTTCATATTATTATTTATATAAGTGGCATGAGTAAGGTACTGGAATTACAGATAAGGCTTCTTGTGTATGGAGTAATTAAGAAGAGACCTTTTGCAAGCTGCTTTACATCGCAGTGACACAGACAGGTCTTGAGGCAACGATGGGACAGGAAAGAGCTAGGAATGGGAAGGAAGCGGCCGTGGTCTTAATTAGGGTACAGCCCCAGCATTTGCCTGGTGTGAAAATGGGAAACCATGGAAGATCATCTTCACGGCTGCCGACAGTGGGGTTCGAACCCACTATCTCCCGAATAATGGACACTGGCCACAATTAGGCGACTGCAGCTATCGAGCTCGGTGAAAGAAGAGACCACTTCTCCCTGTGCGCTAATCAAGTAATCATAAGTATCTCTCTTGGTCACTGCCATCCATCAGCAGCTGCTTATTTCAGATGACTACCAGCGATAAGACATACAGCTGCCTACCATTCATCCATACATCACATCACATCACATCACATCACATCACATCACATCACATCACATCACATCACATCACATCACATCACGTCACGTCACAGCCTACAATGGTATGATGGTTAATGTGGTTGAAAATTAGGTTGTAGGTTTCAAAAAGAGTAGTCCTCTCTCTTTTATTTACTGTGCTAATGGAATGACGGTGACATAATGGGATCCCAGTAAGTACCTAGGTGTTAATATAAGAGCTTCATTGGGGTAGTCACAGAAATGGGATGTTAAGAAGGGTTACAGATCTCTTTAAATGGTTATGGGGGTATTTAGGGGTTGTAGCAGTTGTAGCAAGGATGCAATGGAGAAGGTGTTGAAGTCTCTGGTAAGACCATATTGTAGTATATGAGACCATCACCAGGATTACCTAATATGGTGGCTGGAAAAGATTCAAAGGAAAGCAGCGTGAAGTGTTCTGGGTTATTTCCTACAAAAGAGTAGGGTTATTAAAATCTTGCGAACTTTGTCCAGGAATTGGAAGGAAGGAGAAGAGGTGCTCGACTAAGCTGAATGTTTTGAGCTGTCATTAGAGAGATAGCTTGGAATGGCATTAGTAATTCAATAAGCTTGAGTAAAGTGTTTAAAAGGAGGAAAGATCATAAACAAAGTTGGAATTTGAGAGAAGGATTTGAGGCAAACATTTGTATATAGGAAGAAGAATTAGAGATTGGAATTGTTTATCCAGGGGAATGTTTGTAAAATATCCAACTTGTCTGAAATCATTTAAGAACAGGCTTGGTAAAGAACTGATAAAGATTCTGCTGCTTGGGCAGATCAAAGGTGATTCGATGCATGTGCTTATTGTTGTACATACAACAGGTGTATAGATAAGTTCTGCTACATCCACAAGACAGAGACCTATGAAAAATAGTCTGGTGCAGTTCTCCACGGCAGACACTGAAGATTTGTTCTTTATACCTTTTTATACTTACGGTACAGCAGCAATGCCAGTTTGATTCAGTTGGGAAATGAAGGAAATCATGAGCATTGTTGCAGTCATTGATTTCTATGTAGATGTCCTCCAAACCAGAGCACAGTCACTTCAGGAAGCCTTTCTACTACAAGTAGAGATAAGGTCTCTGCTGAAAGCTGGAGGACTTTCTGTGGAGGAGGGGAAGACAAATCATTCTGAATTCTGCCACTGGTTTCCTCAGAACTTTGTGATGCCATGTAAGATGAATTTCAGAAGACAAGCAGAAAAGGTACTAGGAATTTTGTGGCATGATATTGAGAAATTTTTCAAGTTTTAATTTACCTTGCTCCACACAACAAACTATTCTCGTCAATGTTGCTTCCATCTTTCTTTGTTTAGGATTGTTGGGACCTGTAAGCTCATAGTTCAGTTAATGAGGCAGCAAGCAGTGATCTGGAGTGAATCACCTCCCACCAAACATGATGGCTTTTGGGCACAATTGTATAAGCAGTTTATTTCTATGAGAATTGTCAGAATACTTGGGAGATTAGTTTTTGAGGCGAGAAATGCATTTCTTTTAAATAAGATGTTGCAGACACCCAATCAAGTGCACAGCGGGATAGTTGAGCCGTTCTGTTAGCATATCTACAGTAACATTAGATGACAAGCCTAATCAACCAGACATGAGAATGGTTGCAGTCATTGGTTTCTGTGTAGATAAACTTCTGGCAAGTAATAAGTCTTAACAAGAATGTCTTAGATGTGTTTTGATGCAAGCAAGAAGGAGGATACAACAACAGTCTAATACAAAGTTATAAATGAATCTGTATTAATAAGGACAGATATTAAGACAGAGAGACATTGTAAGAACACTTCTTTTTAGTGTGTACTTAACACATCATTCTGTGTTTGAATTCTATTTACAGTAGGTGTGTTAACATAAATTAGATTCATATGATTTTAGAAGAGAGAAATTTTGATTTTACATTTGTGAAGCTCACTGGTGAAGAAAATGAGGACTATATAAATACTGGTGGTATTTTGAATGAACTTGATCAATACGGACCAATCAGAAACAATAAATGGTCAAGTTTATAGATAGAGAGAGAAATGGAATCGCCCTATCGCATGTACTTTTGGAAGGAGCTAGCATTTGTTACTTGTTTGCAATCATTTTCTGCTAATCGAGATGTGAACGTATCACTATTAATTTTTAAAATGTTGGTGGTGAACTGTAGAGGTACTATAAAGAAAGAAATCAAGTTACGTAATTAAGGAGGGATATGTATTTACCAGATATTGTAATAGGAGCTGAATCGTGACAGAAGTGTTATTATGGATGTGGAAATTTTCTCACGGAACTTGAGTGTTTATTATTGAAATAAGATAGGAATGGTAGGAGGTGGGGTATTCATTCTGTTGAAATAAGAATTTGTATTCTACAAAAAAAATTAAGGATGAGAAACATAAAATTATAGGTGGAAATCTCATCTCTGAAGATAATAGGCAACAGGGCCGTCACATGGGTGGGGCAACCGAGGCGGTCGCCTTGGGGCCCGCGATCAGGGAGGGGGGCGTGGTGGGTAAAAAAGTATTTTATGCGTTAGTAGTCTAATTCTATAGACGACTGTATTGCTCTCTGTGTTATACAATAATACAATAGATGCATGGCTGAGTGCGCACAAATTAGGACTAGGATCGTGACTCTTCGGCGCCGGTGAGTCGATATCAACACCCCTCCCCAACCGCAGTGCGCTTGGGACACATTTTACACTTTTCTAGGTTACTCGCTGTCATACTGACATCGACATAGACACCGTCGCTGTTTACGCCAATTGCTAATAGTTTATTCTTCCGTGCGTTACGGGCTTTATGAATACTGAACGATGTTCTTGCAAAGTGCATTGTGAAAGTGATTAGTGGAAAACTCAAGCATTATGTTGAAAAAGTTGTCAGGGACACAAAGGAGAAAGTTGTACAAGGAAAATGGGTTAGCGAATGAGGCTTTATTAAGTAAAATACCAAAACTGATTATTTTTAAAAACTAATACAACACTAAATGTTGCCGCGGCTGAGACCAGTCCGTCTGCACCTAGCTGTAGTTCCTCCTTACAAAGTAGTAGTAAAGAGGCTAAAGACACTGAATTTGTACCTGTACCTTCCCCTACTGATGATACCGTTACAAGTGATCGTGGCAATAAAAGAGTGATAGAACTGTCAACAGACACTGAAACTGAAATTTAATTTATTTCCCAATCGGACCAAGTGCGGTGATTACTTTAGATCCTGCGACGTGGCCAGCGCATATTATGCACATTCAGCATGATGAGTTTGTTTTGAAAGGGCCGACTGAATATTCTAAAGAAGGTCATGATTACCGAAAACATTACGAAAATAGGCACTTTTCAAACCAATTACGGAATCGATTTTTGGAAAATGGAGAAAAATGTCAAGGCGATGGTTGATTTATTAATAAATATCAGATTCTACCTATTGTTTTTGTTGTAGATTGTTTAATCCCTCATCAAAGTCACATTTTGATCAAGCAACGGGTTTTAACAACTGGAAAAATTTGGCAGACAGTTTAAAATCCCATGAGTTGTCACCAGACCATTTGAAAAATATGGCTACGTGGTTTGAAGCGAAAAACAGAATTAAAGGAGACACATCAGTCAACCAGCACTTCATGAAGCAAACTGAAACTGAAAGTCGCGTTCAGAAGAAGTATTGGAAATTACTTTATATCTAGCAGAGCACAGTATGGCTTTTTATGGGTCATCTTCCAAAGTTTTCACAAAAATTATGGAAACTTTCTTGCACTTGTGCAACTTTTAGGAAAATTTCATAGTGTAGTAATGGAACACTTAAGACGCATAACTAACAAAAAACACAATTTCATTTATTAAGTGTGTCAATACAAATTTAATTGAGCTAAGAACTATACCAGGTGACACAGTGAAGCAAAGTATCTTGACGAAAATAAAGGAAGCCAGATAATTATCCGTTATCCTTGATTGTAATCCACACATAAGACACAAGGAGCAAGTTTCATTAACGATTCGCTACGTCACTGAAGATGATGATGGGAAGATCAAAGTAGAAGCAAGCTTTATAGCCTATCGAGTTGCTCAAGAAACCACTGGAGAAGCTCTCGCTGACTTGCTGTTCAAAAAATTGAAGAGTGCGGTTTGAACATGACAAACTTTCGTGGTCAAGGATACGATAACTGCGCCAACATGGCAGGTGTATGTAAAGGAATTCAAGCTGGTGTAGTGGCCAACATCCCTTTCGCTGTGTTCATTCCTTGTAATTGCTGATGGAACAAAAACATCAGTTAATTCTACATCTTTATTTGGTATTTTATAACGCCTCTTTACCATCTTCTCTAGTTCAACGAAGCGCTTGTGTGTAATATGCGACCATACTAAAGCAAGTGTGTGAAACGCGTTTGGAATCTCGCATAAGTGCTCTTCAGGCTGTCATATACCAATACGCGGAAGTTGGTTGAGTTAGGCTACAAAATTAATGACCCGCAAAAAGCCTCTGAAGCTCAATCGTTGACTAATCAAATGGGAGACTTTTCCTTCATCGTAACTTTGATCTCGTGGAATGACATTCTTTTCGAAGTTAGTTTGATCAATATAAGCATTCAAGGGAAAGAGGTAGACATCAGTGACTGTTCTGAAAAGTTCAATAAGTGTTTGGAGTTTTAAAATAGATTTAGAGGGAATGGATATGTGAACGCAGTAATCTCCGCTAAAGAAATAGCTGCTGAATTTGGTATCGAACCTGTTTTTCCAGAGAAAAGGATTCGTAAATGAAAACGTGCCTTTTCTATCAGTCTTCTGATGAAGTACAATCGTCACCTGAAGAAACCTTTATGAGAGAAGTTTTTTTATTCATTGGTGGATAAAGTTTTACTTAAAAAGAGGTCAACTGCGTAGAAAGAACACCAACAAGTGTGCGGATTTTTGGGTAATGTTGCCGCACTTTCAAGAAAAAGAAAATGTAAAACACAGTTGTTTGGACCTCGAAAGACATTTAACTGACAAAACAACCGAAGTGTCTGATATCAATGACATTGAACTGTACCTTGAACTTTTGCATGTAAGTTCGATTTTGTATCATGGAAACAACAAAGTTACACGAAAATAAGTCTTGTGTATGATCAAAAATACAAACAGTAAAGATTTGTTTACAAACTTGTGGGTCGCATTAACAGTGTTACTAATAACACCTGTGACAGTTGCTAGTGCCAAACAAAGCTTTAGTAAGCTTAAACTTATAAAAACGTATTTGCGCTCTACAATGGCGCAGGAAAGGCTGAAATCTTCGCCATTCTAGCAATACAAAATGACACTGCAAAAAACTTTGACTTTAGAGAAATTCTGACATTTGCTCATGCAAAAGCCAGATGAATGCGTTTCAATTTTTGAAAGTTGTATATAGACGACAAAAAAGAACACCAAAAGGAAGAAGAACAAATAATGAAAAATCAAAAACTGTATTTTGTATATAAATACGTAAAATCTTAGTATATGTAGGCCTATATAAAATATGTAGTGGAGGGTGGGTGGTCCGTGATGCTGTTATTTATAATAGCTACTAGTTTTTTCAGTCCAGAACCCGGCGGTTCCATAGGTGGTGGACAATGAAGTGGCTCTAAAGAGCTAGCGTATCATTCCCATGAACCAAAACTGGAACGAACAAAATTACAAGTTTTACGGGCCAGGGGCGCGCCGATGAAGCCTCGTCTTTGGCGCCTAAATACCATGCGATGACCCTGATAGGCAACTTAATGGGTGGTGCTGATGCAGAATTATTTGATGAGATAATGAGCTATGTATGGAACGACACAGAAAGGAACATGATATCAATTTACCAAATGTTACTTGGGAAGTTACTGCAAACGACAGGAAGCATGACCAACAAATGTTGGATTAGGTTATGGTACCCTCCAGAGGGAAGAATATTCTGGATTTGGTGCTGGTAAAATCAGATGAGCTTTATACAGAAAATGAGGTAATAGATGGTTAAAAGTGATCATGAAGCTGTTTTCATCCTATTTAAAAAGAAATATAATAGAAAAGAAATTTGTAAAACTAAAGCCTTTTGTTAGTACCATATAATTTAATTGATAGGAGAGGGATAAGCCATTTCTTGAATGATAATTATGGTTGGTGGAAATGGTAAATTAAAATGTAAAAAAAATGGATTTAAATCAATTGTTGAAGAGTGTAAAAACAAGTATCAACCTTTAAAAGTGGTGAGGAATGTTGAAGACATGCTATATTGAGACTAGAATAGAGGTGCAGTTTGGAGAGAAATAGAGTTAGAAATGATTGTGAAAATAAGGAGAATTTGAAGGATCTTACCAGAAATTTAATCTAGCCAAGATGTCAGCTAAGGATAGCATGATGGCAAGCGTAACTCGCAGTCATACAAATTTTATTGAAAAATTGAAGTGTATTTATACGTACTTCAAGGCATAAACGGGTTCCATGAAGGACATCCAGAAATCATTAATGACGAATGGGAGTGTATGTCTGAGGATTTATATAAAGTAGAAATATTCAGTCACCAGTAAAAAAATATTGTTGGTTAGAAGTGTAATGTATAGGTAGAGGGGTTGACTAATCTAATGTAGTATTGAAATTTACCTACGGCAACAAAGATACTTACAATAAGATACAAAAGTTGAAAATTAGAAAAGCAGCTGGGGTTGATAATTGTTTTGTGCATATATTAAAAGCAATGGGTTGGGATATAGCACTTATTTGATTACTGCTTGCATGAAGCAGCTATACCAATGAATGGAGAGTGTTATTGCAGCCCCTGTGTATAAAGTAAATAGTTATAAACATAAAGTTAAAAACTACTGGGTAGTCAGTTTGACATGTGTTGCATGTAATCTTAGGGAACGGATACTTTCAAATTATACTTAATATGTTTGCAAAGTTACTAACTGGTTTGATTAAGGGCAATTTGAATTTAGGAAATGTCAATCCAGTGAAGATTTACGTGTAGGATTCCACAAGATATAGCAGATATTTTAGATGCAGCAGGTCAAGTAGACTGTATTGCTATCTAAGGCATTCAGTATGTTAGATCATAAGAGATTAGTAGAAATATTAGTGCAATTGGACTAGAAAAGAGTTCTAGGAAATATAACTCTGAGAATTAGAGTAGATGAAGCTTTATCTGATCCTATAATCATTAAGATGGTAATTCTTCTAGGCAGTAATATTGGCATTTTATGTTTTCTTATACATAAAATACTGGAGTCAGAGATAAGACTCTTTGAGGAGGATGTTGTACCATATAGAAAAATAAACAAGTTAGAGTATCGTGAGTGGATGCTAACAGACCTTGATGTGAGATGCATAGCAGGTGATTGTGTGATGATAAATAGTGTTAAAATTTCGGTTTTGAGTTTCACAAAGAGGAAATATCCTCTCTGTTTTAATTAGTGCTTAGAAGGGAGTGAATGTTCCTTTGGGGATCACTGTATAAGGAAATATTCATTTGGTTCATCACATAAATGGATTATAAATAACATACGACATATATCTTCATTATAGACTGTTACAACTTCCAGCATTCAGTCTGCAAGCCTCTCTGAATTTACTACAGGCCACCACAATCCTCTATTTGTAATTAGCTCTGTGGCCTCATTTAGTTCTACACCTCCTATATTTAAATTGTTAGAAACTGAGCCTAACCATCATCGCCTTGTTCTCCCTTTACCAATCTTTCCCTCCATAACAGTATTTATTATTCTCCTGGGTAACCTATTCTCCATTTGCCTCACATTATCCCACCACCAAAGCCAGTTTACGTGCACAGCTTCATCCATTGAGTTCATTCCTAATTTAGCCTTTATCTCCTCATTCCAAGTACCCTCCTGCCACTGTTCCCATATATTTATACCAATGATCATTCTTGCTATTTTCATGTCTGTTACTTCTAACTTATGAATAAGATATCCTGAGCCCATCCACCTTTCACTTGCTTATAGCAAAGTCGGTCTGAAAAACAGATTGATGTAAAGGTATTCTTGTCCGGGAGCTGACCTCCTTCTTACGGAATACTGTTGAACACAACTGTGAGCTAACTGCATTAGCTTTACTGCAACTTGATTTAATATCACTTACAATACTAACATCCCGGGAGAACACACATCCTAAATACTTACAATCATCTATCTGTTCCAGCTTTTTATCCCCAATTTGACATTCAGTTATCTTGGATTTCTTACCTACTGACATGTAGTCTTGGAAAGACTAATTTTCATACCATACTCATTGCACATATTTTCAGGTTCCAAGATAATCTGCCATTAAGACCAAGTCAGCATAGGCCAGACTGCTTACTACATTTCCACCTAACTGAATCCCTCCCTGCCATTTTATACCTTTCAGCAGATGATCCATGTAAACTACGAACAGCGAGGTGAAAGATTTCAGCCTTATCTAATTCCTGTAAGTACCCTGAACCAAGAACTCATTCTACCATCAATTCTGACTGAAGCCCAATTGTCAACATAAATGCCTGTGATTGATTTAAATAATCTACCTTTAATTTCATAGTCCCCCAGTATAGTGAACATCTTTTCCCTCGGTACCCTGTTGGCAGTACTGTGAAAATGAGTGCCGAGGTGGAATTTCCTCCCTCGCATGTCCCAGAATTCTTGCAAATCCAGTGACAAAGGCATTGTTGATACTATATTTGAACTATCTGTTCAGAGGTTAATAGGTTGGAGCTTGGTGTACATGAATACCTAAGTTAGTTGAGTGATATAAGTCTTAAATTTCCCTACACAAACCAACAATTATTTGAATATATATATATATAATAACAATAATATGGACTCAGTTTATGGGCCATTCACCAGAAATTTAAACCAAAGCATCAACTTTGTTACATGTGCATTTCATTTTCTGTAGGGAAATCATACCTCAAATTATTTTAATAGTTAAAATCTTCATTTTTTCTAACTGACACAGGGAACTTGTTTGTAAAATTTCATTTTGCAAAAAAGTAAATAAATGTTATTTTCTTATTACATTTCTGAATATATATAAAATATTCCTGGTGATATTTTGCATTTGCATTCTTCTGCATCAACAGGTTTAAAAACAGTTTTTCGTTTGTATTAAATCAAGCACATCACATTATTCCAGATACAACATGTAACTAACTGTATCTGTTTATGTACTCCTTATCTCCTTAGTGACCTGCAATAGTTGCAGATTTATTTTAATCCTGTAGAAAATAAAAATAGTTCATAAGGCTGTAATATAAGTAATTTTCCATCACCTTTTTAGCACTTCATTAATGAAGCCCTGGAAGACTTGGAATTCGTATTTCCATATCTTGACAATATTCTCATTTTTTTAAATTATTATTATTGATATATACAGTCGTATCAGCACACACGTTTTTTAAAACATAACCGGTTTTCGGACACTAAGGTCCATCATCAGTGTTAATATTTAAATTTAAGTGTGTCGTCAAAATGAGTTAAAAATGAGTTTAAATTTGTAGCCCTGTTGACATCAACTGTAAAATGAGAAGAAAAAAGGAACCAAGTGTTAAAATTATGAAATCAATACATGTAAACTTACAATGTTGTTGTAAAAATTATGGACATACCATGTTAAGGCTGGCTTTCCTTCGTGCTCAGGCTGTTGGTCGAGTACTAACGAGCGTTCAGCTTTAACTACGGAACCGCACTGCAAGCACATGATGTTACGTCACCTCAAGGTTACGTAGTGAGCACCTGATGTTTACGTCAACTCAAGATTGTAAACAAGATGTTGCTTGCGGCTGTTTCATTTAAAATTTTATCTGGTTCCCTAGTCTGCGCTAAAAATATCTCAAATGTTTTCACGTGTATTTAATTCAAATCCATAATTACCTTTAAAAATTAACTTCATGTCCTTTTCGATCCCTAAAACGCTATGGTTATTGTTATAAATGTGTTCCGCAAAAGCTGAATACTTGTTGTACCTTATTGCCTTAAAATGTTCTTGATATCTTTGATTTAAGGTTCGCCCGGTTCTACCTATATAAAACTTTTTACAGTCGTTACAAGTGAGCCTGTATACTCCCGAATTAGTATATATATCTTTTTTATTGACACTGTGTGCATTATATATATGTTCTGATATTTTATTTCTGGTTCGGAAAGCTGTTTTAGTTGAAATTTCTTAAATATATTCGCGATTTTAAAAACTTGACTTCCAAAATATGTAAATGTCACAAATTTATTATGTTCATGGATTTTCTTTCTTTTCTCATGGTTTTTCTTTTTTTCTCCATTTTCTTTCTTACGTATAATATTGTCTATCATTTCTGGGATGTAGCCATTTGCTTTAGCAATTTGTTTTATTATTCTAATTTCTTTCAGTGTCCGAAAACCGGTTATGTTTTAAAAAACGTGTGTGCTGATACGACTGTATATATCAATAATAATAATAAAATAATTATATCAGCACTGTCAAAATGGCTTTGATATTTTATAATGATTATAATATTCTCATTGTACCAGTGTCTGAGGAAGGTTATTATGAACATCTGAAGCTTATGTGTTCTAAATTGTCAGATTTTGGAACTTGAATTCTTGGGTTACTTCTTTGAAGCTGAAGGCTCGAAATCAGTTCCAGTAAAAGTTCTGGCTGTACAAGACTTAGCTAGCTGATGAGGAGCATGAATTACGTACTTACCTGACTCCTCCAGAATGAGTTAACATGAGTGTTTCAAATGAGACTTCTCAGAATAAGCACTACTGCATATATTTTAGTGGTAGCAGCATTTGCCTGGGTGAGATAAGTGACATACCAAGCCACATGCTACTAAACACACTTGTGCACACTGTTCATGTGTAAAGCTTACACCTCACTGCTTAAAACTAGCCAAAAGTGATTTGGAACTAAAGATAATTCATTATTCTTCTCTGCCATCATCTAAGGAGTTCATCTGCAAAGGAGTAAACAAAAAATATGATTGTTCAAACACTTGGCAGCAAATAGTATCCTAGCACCACACATCCAGTGGCTTTCATCTTGACTAGTAGCTGTGCTATGCTGTATAGTAGCTTTTGTCAGATGAAACAAAACTGACACAGTATGTAATTTTAATGACTTTAATTCATTTTCCTTTAGTAATTTTAATTCAAATTTAAATTGGAAGTGGCATTGTGATGAGTTAATATATATATGAAAACATAAAACAGTATGGGTGTATATTCAGACAATAAAATGTGTACAAGAGAAAGTGTGGTGCGCAGGAGATTCCTCAAAACACTTGGCTTCAATTCGGCTTGGCTGCCATTATAGTTGGCTATTGCTGCAATTTACTCAGCTGACTTGACTGGGAATATTTGTACAACGTAGAATAATAAAGTTCTATCAAACAATATTCTTCATAAAAAAATTGTCATTAATTAGTTCCCAAGCATAATATGACAAACGCATTTATAAATAATCACAATGTATTTACTGTGCAATCCACACAATCAGTTAGGTAAAAAACTCACGAACACTACTATCATAACTGAAAATCATATGAATGATTACATTATGAAATACCATCACAAAACATGCAATACAGCTATACTCGATTCTACGCGGTACATGTGACTTCGGTTTGGGAGGACTGAGTAATGTGGGCCGTGCAGATGGTGTAGTGGTGCGCAACTCACCTGATGCAGAGTTCGAGAATCTAAGACATCGCGGACAATACTCTTAATTTAATATGCAGGGAAGAGTTCCTAAAAGGCACCAAACCAGGCGAGTTAGGGGCACACAGCTGTGAACTTGCTTATCTGTGTCAATACAATGTAAAGTAAATTAAAAATGCACCAACAGTTGATAGAAGTGAATAAAAATAGCCAAACGCCTGTAGCTGGCTAATTCCACTCTCAAATTTGTTTTGAATTTCAAAAACATATATAGACTTAATGCCAATGCAGCTGCTGTTTTGAAGAATGAAAACTATGTGTACCTACACCATGGTAATGAATATCTCATGCACATTTGCAGTGTGTCGCGTATAAGGGTAGACAATGCATATTGTTTGGTTGAATTTAAACTAGATTGTGTTTTATTGGAGATAAATGCTCCTGGCCAAAGAGAGGGCGTCACCTCTTAATTGGCCTGCCCCATCCTTTCAGGAAGGGGAATAAAAACATTCCCACAGGTCCTAGAGAAATACTAATAAGTGTTTGTGTATTTCAGTCTGGAGAATATTGCAATACTAACCGAAGATCCATTGCATTCGCATGGTGGTTGCTCTAAGGCATCCATTGGAAGTCGTCCAGAGGGACATTTGATAACTCACAAAGAAGCCTACCGCTGTACAGAATGCAGGAGAATATTTTGTCACCAGGCTAGTCTTAAAAACCATATGTTAAATCACTCTGAGGTACGGCCGTACCGTTGTAATGAATGCTTAATGATATTTTCTTACAAGTCGGCTTTTAGTGCGCACCTGCGTACTCATTCCGGAGAAAGACCATTCCAATGTACAGTATGCAGCGGTAAATTTGCCCGGCTTAGAACTCTTAAACTACATCTTTTGACACATTCGGGAGTGAGGCCTTACCGTTGCAATGAGTGCGGTAATGCGTTTTCTCAAAGGTCTAGCCTGAAAAATCACTTGCTAACACATTCTGGAGAAAGACCTTACAAATGTACTGTGTGTGATGCGGCTTTTTCTCGTACAGATAGACTTAAGGTACACCTTCGGACTCATTCTGGAGATAGGCCATATCAGTGCAATGACTGTAACAGTGCCTTTTCTCAGCGATCTCATCTTAAATACCACGTATTAATTCACTCTGGAGAAAGGCCGTATAAATGTTCGGTATGCAGGGGCACTTTTGCCCAACCAGCTACTTTTAAGAGGCACTTGCTAACTCATTCCAGAGAAACACCTACAATTTTCAGTAGTTGAATCTTATAAACCATCTCTGGAGGAAGGTGTCAACTGGGTAATATGTGTATAGTTGGGGACAAATCATGACTACCTCACTTCGCACCACTACTTTCCAGCAGCGGTTCGGTGATTGTTAGGATTTACTACCTCTATTGCAGCCAGCGTTGCCAAATCGGCTACAGCTATTTACACGAAGACAGGGTAAATAATACAGAGAGTGAGGAAGGAAGTGGTTTGGCATCATCTCAAAAACAAACAAGGATCACTTAGAACTCGTTAATTCAGCAGGGTGTGATTGACTACTAGCTTTCAACTTGCTTCTAGGAACTGAGGCCGTCATGATTTGTTCCCTACTATAAGAGCATGTTTCCTCAGTGCTCTCTTCATAGAATCCATTTTTCTAAGTTTGATTTGTTAGTGTTCTGTGCTTTATTTGTGGTAATTTCTTCCAGTATATAGCAATATTAAGAGATCACACTGCATCCCGTACTGATTGGATATATTGTCTCTTACAGAATGTTTATACATGAATTTTGCATTATAGGAAAGAAGTCTTACCATACACTGTTGATACACTATACAGAAGACAAATTATTCCAAAAAATGGTAGTAGTATCTTATCATGTTTCATTCGCAGAAATATCATAAGATGGTAGTTAGATTATACCATGAGAGTTGCAGTTAAGCTAGGTTGGCGGGTAGGTCTTCTGTGCTTTATTTGTGGTAATTTCTTCCAGTATATAGCAATATTAAGAGATCACACTGCATCCCGTACTGATTGGATATATTGTCTCTTACAGAATGTTTATACATGAATTTTGCATTATAGGAAAGAAGTCTTACCAAACACTGTTGAACCCTCAGACATTCTCGATCTATTCAAGACAAATGAATTTGAGAGCTCCTATAGTTAACAAGGCCCAAATTTGTTCAGAGTAGTACCTTGTCTTTTTGCTTTTATGTTTTAAGTCATTTCGTTACAAATAAGGACAGCATTCAGATTCCTTCCTGAACATATACAATAAATAAATGTTATAAATGTGCAATGTGTGGTAAAGAGTTTGAGGTGAAGAAGCATTCATCACTTGAGGGTGTATTTTTTAAGTTCAGTAGAACACCTACTTTTCCAATATCAGGTGTCTTGTGACTTCTTTTATGGTGACAAAATGTCCCAAAACATAACTGGAGCACTTAATCTAAATACGACCATGGTAACTCTTAAATAGTGTGGCTGCCTTTATTCTAAGAAATTTGGGTTGTAACCTTACATTCAGAAAAAATTATTAAACTTACTTGATAAATATTTCTATGTTTACTATTTGGAATTGTTCTTTGTGAAAGTAAATTCCTTTGTATAAGCTGTTCCTTTACAATTTATTAAATGAACATGTATTCAGTAGTACTGTATATTCATATATTCTTCTATAATCACAATTTGGACATCAGAGAGATTACATGCTAATGATGAACACTGCTCTTAAGTAAAAATTTGATCTTTGACACCAATTTAAACTTGCGCACGTACCGCTCGTTTTAATGACATAAAAACTCGCTTTGGGTCTCTCAGACTCATGTACAAATGTTTATAAACACGTGATATTTGACATCAATGGTCATTTATTAGAAATGTGTACCTTTCTGGATATGGTAAACGCTTCATGTTGTATAATCAGTATATTATAATGAACCCATAACTTGCATGATTATGTGCATCTCCTAATAAAATATGACGCTGGACTTCAGAAAGTAAAGTATTGCATTATTATAATATATCTACAATAATACATAGAAACATACTACTACATAACATGATCAGTAATATGCTTCATCATTACATTTAGCAATCCTTGAGGCATTCCTGAAACTACTGATAAATGCTGCAAACAGAGGTTTTAAACACTTTTTGTACAGATGCAGAGCTTTCCAATCTCCAAGGAAACAAAAATGTGCCTTTGATTGTGAGCAAGGTCACACCTAAATAAATTAATGAATCATTATTTTACACTCTGTATTTGTAATAAAATAAATATATTAGTCTTTTGACAGAGGTTATTTGAGAGAACATACAAGCAAAGATTCATACCTGCTTGTTCTTGTGACAGTCATAAGTTCACAGCAGGTCTGTAAGACCCACCCACTCAGCAATGGCTGATCTCCAAAATTGAGACTGCTCGCTTGCCACACTGTCAAGATGCAGGGTGTTTCAGGAGGATGAGGCATGTACGTGAGGCAATCTACAGCAAAGTACGTGAAAAACTTTGTCTGGGTTTCTGAGACTGCGAGAGCTCTGCAGGGATCTAAAGACAGGCCATTAAAACCAAATATTGAATTTATTCTATTCTTCAGCAATTTTATATTAATAGCTATTTTGATCGACATATAATTAACTTGAGCTGTTAGTAATATGTATGTTGTTGATGTTGAAGAGTGCAAACTCTTTGAAGGGTGAGTTTTTAAAATCACAGTTCTCTTTGAAATAATCCTAGGTATTCTAATTTACTTCGAGTAGTGTCTTTTATGATCCTTTATTGTTTAAATTGATTTAGATAATTAATGTTAGACATAAGTTGCTTACCTAATTAATATTCATTAATTTACTTAATTTATTTGATCGCCAAGTTTTCCTTTTAAATCATCCATTACTACACACATTTTTGAAATTGCTAAGGTAATTAGCATATATGATGAACAAATTACATATTGGTCTGAGGAAGAATTCAATGTTCATTTACATCACCTAATCTAGTTTGTTCCCTTTGATCAATTCCTGAATGTACTTGCTTTCTGTCAAATTTCAAATCTACATAATAGAATTTTATAGTACGCTATCACAAAAAGGGTAATGCTGCCAACAAGCACACCCATATTTATAAATAAATTTTACTAGTCCATTTTCAATTGCCAACAATTTACGATTTATTTTATATGAATTAGGAGACTTGGAAAACACTCCAATACCGTATTCTCTATTATATTACAACACTTTACATGTGTTTCCACCAACATTGCATATTACCTGACTGAAGATGTCATTAAGATATTTGGTTAATAGGAGTCAACGCCTCAAAAACTGAACTCTGAAGTCAAAATTTACACATGGGCTCTTGTACTAAAAGCTGTTTCATGGCAGTTGCTGAGACAACGCTTTGACACGGAATTCATTTCATTCACAATAGCATCCGAACATTCAACACTGATTTTTAAAAGGATTTCTTGTATTCCGTTGTAAAAAGTATATGATTGCAAATATAATGTATTTTTACTTCCCATGTTTCTTGCAATGAAGGAAGGTCATTATATATTGTTTGTAATACAAGAAATGTGTTGTTATTTTTAAGCCATCTTGTAGAATAGCAGTCTGATTACGACTACAGAGAGTGAGGATACTGTCTTCGTGTGACACAGACAATGAAGATTTGATGACGCATTAATGTTTCGTTCTATTGCACTCGTAATCACCCAGTTTTAGCAATAATTTTTTTCATTTATGTTGATTTCACCTGAGTTAACTGACTTATTTTGCATTGTGCGAGTTCTTTGTCGTTAGCGCTAGATTTCCACTTGACGTAGCGAAGCTGCGCCATTGAAGTTAAGCAGTATTTCTCTTTTCCTTTGTACACACTATGCACAGTTTTTCAGTTCATGCAAAAATTTGTGGTTTATTACAATTTGTATGCAAAGTGCCAATGCAGGAATAAAATGTTTGGCTTCAAAAGAACAAGAACAATTAGAAACAAGAGCTGGAAATTCTATGATGTTAGGTATACTAATAAATAAAGGATTTATTGCGGCCGAATGGGCATAATGATACATATATGTCATTCTCTTTTTAGAATTTGACCTACATAGTAATACAACATATTTCCTAGTTCTGAGCAGTCATGTCACTCCTTGCTATATTCCACTATTGACCTAGTTCGGTTTGGGCACGTGGTTATTCGGTAAGTTCCGCAGGTATTGTTACATAGTTCACACACGCAATTTTCATCTGGATCATGAAACACTTTTCGGGAGCAAATCTCGTGGTGGAAACCATGAACTGCAAGCCTGGTCACGACTTGCCTCATTTCACACAGAGGTTGCGTCCATCTTCTGTCTAGCATTGCATTTGTTGTGTAGAATTCCGTCGGTATATCCCGCTTTTTATTCTGTAGAACTTGGAGCAGCTTTTGTAACTTCCCGTAGTCGGTAGTAGTAGAGTTATCCGTATATCCTCTATTAGGGACGTTTCTGTTGTAAGCTCGTACACCAGTCTGGATCTGGTTGCCTTTGATACACCAAGGGCTCTTTTGAGAAATCTGGATTTTGTCTTTTCTATCTCTTCCAATTGCTTGTAGTAAAGGAATTCCCATATTAGCTCGAGTCCATATGTCAGAACGGGCAGCACCTTCGCTTGAAAAAGTGCCATTGCAGTTTCCAGTGAAATTAGATTTAGATGTCCAAAGTCGTTTATAGCTTTTATTGCGGCGGCTGTTTTCCATCTTATGTGTAACCTAAAGCTTCTTCCTGTAACCTGTAGGGTAATGCCTAGGTATTTGAATTCGTTGACTATTTTCAGTTCCTTGTCGTTGCGGGTCACTTGGTCGGAAACTGGTGGCCTTCCACCGTTTCGAAAAATTATCATTTCCGTCTTGTCCTCATTGATTGCAACTTCATTTTTCTGGGCCTAGTCACTTAATATATCTACTGCCTTTTGCAAGTCATTTTTCTGCTCTGAAGCTATTGCCATATCATCCTCATGTATGTACAATTTTGCCTTTGTTTTTTCTCGAATTCTGTCACCAACATCGTATGTGAGCACATCAAATAGGGTGGGCCTCAGGGGATCACCTTGAAGTACGCCATTTGTTTGCATTATCCAGTTTGAATTCCCAACTCCGTCGTAGACTTGTATGTAGTCTTCTGCTAGTATATTCGATATGAGGGTCGTTGTTCTTGTTCTGTTCGCGTTTCTAACTTGTTTATCAGGATGGTTGTTGACTAAATCAAAGGCCTTCGAGTGACAAAAAAGACTACATTAAGTTTGCCGTTAGGCTTCTCCAGCGTCATTGTTATATGTCGTAGTAGATTCTCTATTGCCAACTTCTTTACACATATCATTGATATATATAAGAAAACATAAAGGTCCAATAATACTGCCTTGAGGAATTCTCCCCTCTTAATTTTTACAGGGACAGAGAAAGCTTCGCCTACTCTAATTTTCTGAGTTATATTTTCTAGAAACAGAGCAACCCATTCAGTCACTCTTTTATCAAGTCCAATTGCACTCATTTTTGCCAGTAGTCTCCCATGACCTACCCTATCAAATGCCTCAGACAGGTCAATCGCGATACAGTCCAATTGACCTCCTGAATCCAGGATATCTGCTATATCTTGCTGGAATCCTACAAGTTGGGCTTAAGTGGAATAACCTATCCTAAACACAAACTACCTTCTATCAAACCAGGTATTAATTTTGCAAACATGTCTAATATAATCAGAAAGAATGCTTTCCCAAAGCTTACATACAATGCGTGTCAAACTGACTGGCCTGTAATTTTCAGCTTTATGTCTGTCACCCTTTCCTTTATATACACGGGCTACTATAGCAACTCTCCATTCATTTGGTAGAGTACCTTCATGCAAACAATAATCAAATAAATACTTCAAACATGGTACTATACCCCAACCCATTGTCTTTAGTATATCCCCGAAACCTTATCAATTCCAGCAGCTTTTCTAGTTTTCAACTTTTGTATCTTACTGTTAATATCATTGCTGCCATAGGTACATTTTAATACTTCGTTAGTATTAGTCACCTCCTCTATCTGGACATTATCCTTGTAACCAACAATCTTTGCATACTGCTAGCTGAATACTTTTGCCTTTTGAAGATCCTTGCATACACACTCCCCTTGTTCATTAATGATTCCTGGAATGTCCTTCTTTTAACCTGTTTCTGCCTTAAAGTACCTATACATGCTCTTCCATTTTTCATTAAAATTAGTATGGCTGCCAATTATGCTTGCCATCATGTTATCCTTAGCTGATTCAATTTTCTAGTAATTTCCTTCAATTTCTGCTTACTTCCACAGCCATTTCTATTTCTTTCCAATCTGTACATCCTTCTTAGTCTCTTTACTTCCTTGTTATAATATTGTGGATCTTTACCATTCCTCACCACCTTTAAAGGTACAAACCTATTTTCACATTCCTCAACAACTGCTTTAAACCCATCCAGAATCCGTTTACATTTTAATTTACCGTTTTCCACCGATCATAGTTATTAAAAACTCCCTCATGCCTGTTTTATCAGCCATATGGTACTGCCTATCAGTCCTAATTTTAATTTCTTCCTTTCTTTCTCATTTATTTTTAATTAACACAAAAACAGCTTCGTGATCACTAATACCATCTATTACTTCGGTTTCTGTATAGAGCTCATCTGGTTTTAGCAGCAACACATCCAGAACATTCTTCCCTCTAGTTGGTTCCATCACTTTCTGAATCAGGTGCCCTTCCCATATTAACTTATTAGCCATTTGTTGGTCATGCTTCCTGTCGTTCGCATTACCTTCCCAATTGGCATTTGATAAATTGGTCACCCGCTACAATAACGTTCCTTTCCTTATCATTACCCAGACTTCCCAGACTTCAGATCAAGGTGACAATAACAATATTTTGTTAATTAATTTCAATCCGAACTCCAATATAATTTGTGATAATACGGATAATGAAGTATGGAACGTAAATAGTAAATTTGCAATTGATAAATTTTGCTTAGTTTAGAAGCTCCAGATATTTAATTTCAACATTTAATAAATATTTTTAATGTATGTATAAAATACTGTTCCGTCAAGAAAGGGAATAGAAAAGAGTTTAAAAATTATCGGGGAGTCACATTGATATGCCCTTGTGCAAAGGTGTTTGAGACGATTCTGGAGAATAGAGTCAGAAAGAGGGTGGAAGAAAAGTTAAGAGAATAGCAGTATGGCTTCTGATCAGGAAGGTCTACAGTAGACCTTATATTCGCAGTAAGACAGCTACAAGAGCGTCATTACGAATTGGATAAGGAACTTGTGATGGCCTTCGTGGACTTTGAGAAAGCTTATGACCGTTTGTGTAGAAACAAGGTATGGGAAGCCTTACAGAGAAAAGATTTCGAGGAACGGACCGTAGAATGTGTGAAGGAGATGTACAATGGGAGTGTCAGGAGGAGAGAGAAAAGGCTGGTTTGAGCAAAAGGTGGATTAAAACAAGGAAGTGTTCTGTCACCTTTGCTCTTCGTAGTGACAATGGACGAGATAATGATAAAAGTGTCAAGGAAAATTGGAGAAGGAAAATGAAAGTGATGATGTTTGCAGATGACCTGTTAGTCTGGGGAGAAAAGGAAGAGGATATCCATGAGCAGTTAGATGCTTGGGTAGATGAGGTGGAACAATATCGAATGAAATTTAATGCCCAAAAGAGCGAGATAGAAAGCTAGAAACTAGAAAGCAGGAGAGACCTACGAGAGGAATATTGCTTGGAGGGGAACAGCTTAGGAAGGTAGAGATTTTCAAATATTTGGGAAATATCATAAAGGAAAGTGGAAGAAATGATAAGGACATAATCGAGCATGGCAGACTTGCAGGAGCATTCCTGAAAAGTGTCAGAAGCCTGGTTTGGAGCAAGGATGTCCCTCAGAGAAGCAAAATGATGGTATAGAGGACGTACTATATACCTATTCTGATGTATGCAGCTGAGACTTGGGTAATGAGGCAGAGGGCTGTGAATAGCATACAGGCAACTGAAATGAAATTTCTGAGAAGCAGGATAGGAGTGATAAGATTGGATAAGATGAGAAATGAGAAGGTTAGAGATATAGCAAAAGAAGGGCCACTACAGAATAGGATAGAGGCATCTACACTTAGATGGTATGGATACATGAAGAGAATGACAGAGGAAAGGATACCGAAGAGGACGCACGAAATGGAGTTAACAGGTAAGCGACCAAGTGTAAGACCAAAAGACAGGTGGATAAAAGGAGTGGGAGAGTGTGTACAGAGAAGAGGAGAGGACTGGGCAAGAATGACTAGGGAGAAGTAGAGGAGATGGAGCGGCAGACCCGGCCAACAGCTCGAAACAGCAGAAGAAGAAGGTGATGATGATATAAACTATTGTTTTTTTAGAAATATTAATTTTGTTCAAACTGCCCCCGTTTACATCTCATAAGAAAAAGGGTTGTTTTCTCAAGATTTAAAAAAAAAGGATTGCGAATAAAACAGTATTAGGACTAAGTTATAGTTTTCTGAAAGGAGATGTGAAAATATGCCTTGAACGCCTTGATCTTTTTTGCCATACCACATGCTAAACAGCTGATTTTCTTAGCCTCTCCCTCCTAGAATATACCCGGTCCTAAATGGATTAAAGACAATGGGATAGTACCTTGTTTAAAATTTACCTTTGACTATGTCATAAGTAACAGTGTAATACCAAAGGAATGGAAGGAATCTAAAATAATACCACTTTACAAAGGAAAGGGTGATAAAAGAAAACCTGAGAACTACAGACCGGTCAGCCTGACCAGTATAGTTTGTAAAATACCGGAGAGTATAATAGGAAAGTATATGAGATGGATATGCGAATATAAAATTGCTTTTCTTAATATATGAAAACAATTTAGAGAACAATATAACATCGAAAATAAGATTGTATACAGATGACATGAGTGTGTACAGGGAAATGAATAAAACAGAGAATTGTACAGAATTGCAGAGGGACCTTGAGAGTATACAACGATGGTTTGGAGGCAGATCAATTGTCAGAACATTTACAAACAGGATCTTAGAAACAGAATTTAAACATACTTTGGATGAGGTAATTGCCCCAAAACGTGTTAAGTGAAAATACTTAGGTGTGACATTTGAAGGTAATTTGCACTGGAAGAGTCATGTTGATAACTTTGTTGGGAAAGCGTACAGATTGTTACACGTCATAATGAGATTACTTAAAGGATGCAACAAAGAATTAACAGAGGAAAGTAACTTAAGTATCGTTTTCCCATTATTGCAAATATGCAAAGATTATTTGGCATTCTCACCAGGAATACCTAATAAAAGAAACATATTGTGTGCGGAGGAAAGCAGCAAGCTTTGTAGCAGGGGATTTCAGGAGAAAAAGTAGTGTATCAGAAATGTTAGAGAAACTTGGGTCGGATGCTTTAAGTAAGAGAAAGAAGAAAACTAGACTTATAGGATTATCTGCAGCCTATACAGGAGAGAAATCATGGGGGAAATCCGTGAGAGGCTTCAGTTGGTAAATAATTATTTTGGCAGGGCTGACCACAAGTATAAAATTAGATGGGAACTTAGTAGTGTGCCCTTGTAAAGGCATCCAAATGCGGTGGTCTTCTTTCTTGATATGTGCGCCGGCTGCTCCTGAAAATAATGACATTTAAAAAAATACCTACCGCCTCATGTAGACTCTTCTTCCTCAGAGGTGGTGCGTCCTTCGATCCCGCGGGTTGATGTGCCACACGTCGATCGGGGGTGAGGAAATGAAAGATGGGGTAAACTAAACTATTAAATGACGGTACCCAAAGACTGAATTAAAATTGAAATAAATAAAATGGTTTATTTAACAAAAATTTGCAAAGTGTAAAATGAAAGTAAGCTGGTGTAAAATAAAATAATGTGAAATGAAATTAAAATTTAAACAATTAAAAGATCTGGATTACAATAAGTTAATTATCAGCCTTAATAAAAATTTCGACTGAAGGTCGATTAAATTTAAATATTCTGGATTACATCGAACCACTGTCTCCATGACGATGACGTGACCACATTTAAACACTGGTCAGAAATACAGCCTCATTTGAATAAATGACTCGCAATACCTTGGTAATGTCCTCTCAAAATAAATTCAGTAATTAATTAGTTAATTTTAATTAATTCATCCAATTGACATTGACTTTAAGGTGTCTATCAAATATTTACCTCATATTCAACTCCAGTTGGGAAACAGCCAACTCTAAAATAATAATAGAATACACTAACCATGTGTAACAATAAAACAACCATGAACATGGTACTTTATCCATTGTATTACCTTTGCCACATATTTAAACTGCTCGTGGCTGAAAACAAGAAAATTATTGAACTGAAAACCTGAGTGCTACCACCACTCATTTATTTTGTTAAACCTTATTTACTTAACTGTGATAGCCTGGACGCTTAAAATACTTAAATTAATTAGGCCACGTGCCTCAAGTTTACATCTTAAATGAAAGCGATCCCTTTACATCGTTAACTTTACCTAGCTTGCCGCTGTCTGCGTTTTCATTGTGAATGCATATTTGTGTGGTACCAACTCTAGATGGAGGCAGATCCCATCTTATTTATGTAAGTCATCTGCGGCACTTGTGATACAACTGCTTATTAAAAATCGCTTCATTTGCCTAACTGAAATGTTGTGGATTTCAAAGGCTTGGTGATTACTGACTGTCTTTTGGTATGAGCATACCACTACTGTGGTTTTGACTATGAATTAATCGATGATCTCTTACCCTAACACATGAAATCTTATTTACATAAATGAACATGTTAATGGAGAAACACTGCTCCCAAGAAGTACTGAAATTAAAATATCCTGACTACACCTATTTTTATTTTATTTACAGAAATTAAATCAAACACTATTCACGTATCAGATTTTAAAATAATACGGTGACAAAATACACACAAAGAAAGGATATCATAATACAAATCTAGATTCCAAAAATCGCTGCCCAAAAAAAAAATTATAATAAAAATGCACAATGTAGAAGTATAAAATATTACCCTGATCCAAGTAGCAAAATTACGTGAATTTGATGGCAATCTTCTAACCTCAGACGAAAATGTCTGGACATGACACTATTCAACCTTTACGGACAATAATTATTGGTATTATATGTCATCAATGATTATACATGACTGTCGAAACACACATTGATCGGTCGCTCTGTTCACAATTTACCTCGGACTCTAAATTGCATATTTTCCGAGCATCTACTTTCCCTGGAAATTATTTGAAACAATACAGGCTTTCCGCCTACAACCATAACACATGTCGTCGCATATTTAACACTCTTGGTTAAATTATTCATCTCTCAATTCTATTTGTTCATCAATATCCTGGACGTAGTAACTCATAGTACGGCCTCGCTCGTATCCGGCGGGCGAAATAACTGTGTCGTTCACACATCCATTTATACGACATTATTAATGACATGGTCCAAATATCACATTTTCCATTTCTCACCGCAGAACATCAGGGATATTACTATTACTTTACTCGTTATTTTGATCATCCACCGTTTCATATATTATGAAATATCAGAGCTAACTTATCAATGGCTTCCTGTCACTAATTATTTAACTGAAATAACGAGATTGCCTCTCAAAAACACGGCTATCGAAATGTGTAACCACGTTACATAAAGAAATTAACTTTCGCGTATCAACCAGATCGTCGCGAAACACAAAGTGTGAGAGCTACCGGAAACGGTCATCTGAATAATGATTACATAACATGAAATAATAAACTGAATGCGCTAATACCAAAAGCAAATATTTAAACTAACATGACGGCATCTACAAAATCAAAACGTCAACAAAAATGCCGCTCATTACCACAATTATTATTATTAATATTATTAGTATTAGTATTATTATTATTACGATCCTAATTTCACAGTTACAATCCGATCCGTGAGTTATTTACAATCCTATCTAAAATTCTAAACTACATTTTGATCATCGATTGTTCATAGTCCTACATATTTACATATTGACATTATGCTCATTTACCTTATTTGTGCTGGAGGCAGGTCAGATCATCCTCCGGACTCCGTCATGATGAATTTAGTACTCCATCTTCAAGCTGATATTATCCAAGAGGTCACACACGCAAACTTGATGCATTTTTACAATGGCGTCGCACACGTCCATGTTTATATTAGCACTCGCATTTTTAACACTCCTACGAAGAATTTTCAATGACACTGCATTGATCACCTGACGTGAAGTTGAAAGTCTGGACTCCGCTACCTGCCTGCTGTCGTCTCTCTCTCACCCCTCTCAGTTTGTTTGTGTAAAGGATTATTGGTTATTCACCTTCTCTGACGATAACACTGGACTCAAGGTCCTAGTGCGGCAGCATTCCACAAGCGAAACAAAGTTTTTCTCCCTGTAACTGGATTGACTAATTCTGCTCCCAAATATCTCACTTGCAATAATAGTTCTATGAGAGTGTGGAAAAATTTAAATGTAATGTTCCCGATGATGTGGAGAAGTTTATAATAATCGTCCTTCAAAATATGACTTTTCCATAAAATATACAAGCTACACGTGAAATAGGGAAAATGTTATGCAGCTATGTGTTACGACGAGATTCCTTGTTCATCTCGGTCCTAGCACTTTAAGTTCATTCAAGGCAAGTGTTGAGGATATACCGACCATTGTCATTTGCTAATTTAATTGCCTGATTATCTCTGCATAAAGTAAAGTTCAATAAAGGTCTGTCAAAGTGTTCATTTCGGCTAAGATATTACTTATACAAGTAAATACATTACTCACTCGGATGCCAAGAACTGTACAAGACACTGAAGATTCTTACAGGACCGCTATTCACCACAAGACTGAAAGTTCGTACAAGACTGAGAATTCTGACGAGACTGAGATTTCGTACAAGACTACAGATTCACCAAGACTGAGGTTCACCACACTGGTGTCATCGGTTTTGTAAACCGTCCTCCCCTCACTCCGAAAATAGTTCTGTGGAAGGGATGTGGCGTAATAATCCTGCACTTGGGACCGATTTATCATACGTCCGTAGGTTAGAATTTTAAGAAATGTGTTCTAAACATTCCTAATTTTTGTCCGACTTATGTGTTACATTGCGTTATGAGAAACGATCACAGATTAATTTATATGACGGCGCGCGTCACTGGCTCTATTTTCTGTAAGAGTATGGCGCCTTCCCGCCATGACTGTTCACTTCCTGGGCGATACCACTCTTCCATATAAAATTGAAAATTTCTTATTTAACCACTGATTAACCACACATTTGCACTGGTAAATCCTCAAATATTGCTTGGATGTCAGGACACAATATTTCACAGCTACTTCGGGCACCAAATCGCGAAATACTAGCTGTAGATTCCCGCTATGACAAGACATTAAAATTTGCAATTTTGTGATTGGCTGAGACGTTCGTGGTCTTTATTGGCTTGGATTCTTCCATTTTCTGCCAAGGGATGACGGGCATTATTCGTGTCTCACTCGCTCTTCTAGGCAGGGCAAATTCCGACGTGCCGATTCACGTGGGAACTGGATAGAAAGTTTTCACTTCCCGTCGGCATCATAAAACATAATTGGACGTACCACTCAGGCTAGCTACTTCCTGTTCGTGCCTTATGACGTATTCTGTGGATATATTTTCAGTCTGAACGGCGCCTGACTGTTTCTTTGTGAGACTGCAATCTTTTCCCAGCCTACTGCAGTATTCCGATATGCGAATTATTAAACATTAAATTTATGCATTAATTATGCACATTCGCTTATGGGTGCAGTAGAAACGATTGGGGTAAGTTTTCATTCATTGGGAAGGGTGTGAAGGAGTGGGGCAGTTTATCTGGGGAAGTGTTTGGTACTTTTCCAAAATCTGTACAGATATTCAAGAAGAGAATAAACAGCAAGCGAGTAAAGGAGTGTTAGAGGGCATTCGACCTGTGTAGGTTAATGTAAATAAAGAATTTTTGTGAATAAATTAATTCCATCCTCTTGTCTATGGAGATTGGACAGTTGAATTAGGGGACTGCCTGTATCGTTGAAGTACAGCGGATACTTTTAGGGCCTCGGGACCGCTATGGTAGTTGTGAAGGTCCTTCGGGAACCCTGAAAAGCAGTGGCAAAAATGGGCTCTAGTTAATACGCAGCAGGTCGTTACGCACGTTAGGTACCAAATGGGTTAAAAGAGCAATGTACATTCAAATCTTATAGTCGTTGCATATAATTTTTTGAAGCGATTCCACGTACTGTGTATGAGTTGATTATGTGTAACTAGAGAAGATATTATGAGTAGAATTTTGTAAATAATATAAATTTATTAATGTTGAGCTTTGTGTTTAATAGAAAAATGTTAATGTAAGTTGTATATTACTGTATTTTAGGAAAATTACTTCTTTACCTTTTAATTAAAAATTTAGTTTTTCAGACCAACGTATTTCTGTGTACCATTTGCCACTGAGGTGGATACCTCACTTGAAATAAAGTGATTTATTTGATTTGAATATCCATTGGAGACTTTTGGTCCTTTTCTGTCCAGCGGATTAAAACATTTTCAATATACGAAGGCATATTTTAAAGTTTTTTGCAATTGAGCCGTTTACCCATAGAAATCTGACCTCCAATTTGGAGTGAACATCCAGTTGAAGCTCAGTTGAGCCTAGCCCGCTCTGCACACACAGCACGACGGGATACACACCAAACTTTCCATCGGACGTGTCAGAAGTTACTGTAGCTTGCTCCATTTTGACCATGTTCACGACATATAGCGTGCTCTCGCGGCAAGCTAGTGTAACTTACTTTTTGATTCGCACTCGTATATGTGAATAGAAACCCATATTTCATGCAAATAACTTGTATAATTTAGAATGCAAGAAAGATGTGTGCATGTATAGTTGAAAACAGGTTTGTACCTTTAAGGGTGGTAAGAAATGGTAAAAACCCACCTCATTATAATAGAGAAATAAATAGACAAGAAGGAGGTGCAGATTGGAAATGAAGAGAGTTAGAAACGGCTCTGGAAGTGAGGAGAATTGAAGGAAATTACTAGGAAATTGTATGTAGCAAAGAAGGTAGCTAAGGATAAGATCATGGCAAGCATTATTGGCAGTCATACAAATATTAGTGGAAAATGGAAGGGTATGTATAGGTATGTTAAGGCAGAAACAGGTTCCAAGAAGGACAGTCCAAGAATAATTAATGAACAAGGGCAGTGTGTATGCGAGGATCTTCAAAAGGAAAAAGTATTCAGTCAGCAGTATGTACAGATGGTTGGTTACAAGGATAATGTCCAGATAGAGGAGGAGACTAATGCTAAAGAAGTATTAAAATTAACTTATGATAACAATGACATTCACAATAAGATACACACGTTGAAAACTAGAAAAGCGGCTGGAATTGATAAGATATCTGGGGATATACTAAATATATAGCACCATACCTGAAGTACTTATTTGATTATTGTTTGGTTGACGGAGCTATACCAAATGAATGGAGAGTTGCTATAGTAGCCCCTGTGTATAAAGGAAAGGGTGATAGACATAAAGCTGAAAATTACAGGCCAGTGAGTTCGAAGAGCGTTGTATGTAAGCTTTGGGAAGGCTTTCTTTCTGATTATATTACACATGTTTGCAATATTAATAATTGGTTCGATAGACGACAGTTCGGATTTAGGAAAGGTTATTCCACTGAAGCTCAATTTGCAGGATTCCAGTTAGATATAGCACATATCTTGGATTCAGGAGGTTAAATGGACTTTATCGCGACTAAACTGTTTAAATCATTTGAGAGGTGGATAATTGGAGACTACTCGCAAAAATGAGTGCAATTGGACTAGACAAAAGTGTCACTGAATGGGCTGCTAAATTTCTAGAAAATAGATCTCTGAGAATTAGCGTAGGCGAAGCTTTATCTGACCCTCTGATAATTAAGAGGGAGATTCCTAAAGGCAATTTTATTGGGCCTTTGTTTTCTTATATACGAAATGAGTAAACAAATGGAACCAGCGGTTAGGTTTTTGCGGCTAATGTTTTTCTGTAGGGAATAATGAATAAGTTACAAGATTGTGAGCAAATGCAACGTGATCTCGATAATGTTGTGAGATGGACAGCAGGCAATGGTATGTTGATAACCGGGGTTAAAAGTTAGGTTGTGAGCTTCACAAATAGGAAAAGTCCTCTCGGTTTTAATTACTGCGTTGATGGGGTGAAATTTCCTTTTGGGGATCATTATAAGTATCTAGGAGTTAATATACGGAAATATATTCGTTGGGGTAATCACATAAATGGGATTGTAAATAAAGGGTACAGATCTCTGCACATGGTTATGAGGGTGTTTAGGGGTTGTAGTCAGAGTGTAAAGTAGTGGGCATATAAGTCTCTGGTAAGACACCAACTAGAGTATGGTTCCAGTGTATGGGATTATCTGATACAAGAACTGGAAAAAATCCAAAGAAAAGCAGCTCGATTTGTTCTGGGCGATTTCCGACAAAAGAGTAGCGTTACAAAAATGTTGCAAAGTTTGGGCTGGGAAGAGTTGGGAGAAAGAAGACGATCTGCTCGACTAAGTGGTATGTTACATGTAACTATTCTCATGTATTGGCCCGTATTTAAATTTGCTCTAATTTGCATAGAAATTTATTTTTTTATTTTTCTATTCCACCTATTCAATACATTGAATATTGAATACAATACATTGAATACATTGAATATTGAATAGGTGGAATAGAAATAAAAATAATAAAAATGTATATGCAAATTAAGTGGTATGTTCAGAGCCGTCAGCGGAGAGATGGCGTGGAATGACATTAGTAGACGAATAAGTTTGAGCGGCGTCTTTAAAAGTAGGAACGATCACAATTTGAAGATAAAGTTGGAATTCAAGAGGACAAACTGGGGCAAATATTCATTTATAGGAAGGGGAGTTAGGGATTGGAATAACTTACCAAGGGAGATATTCAATAAATTCCCAATTTCTTTGAAATTATTTAAGAAAAAGGTAGGAAAACAACAGATAGGGAATCTGCCACCTGGGCGACTGCCCTAAATGCAAATCAGTATTGATTGATTGATTGATTGATTGATTGATTGATTGATTGATTGATTGATTGATTGAATGTGTGCGAATGTGTATGAGTGCATATGTGGGAGTATTTGTGAATGAGCGTGTATACAGGGGTATGAGTGAGGGTATAAATTATGATGATGCTTGTTGTTTAAAGTGGCCTAACATCTCAAGTCATCGGCCGAGGGCATAAGTGACTGGGTATTCTTACTCTAATATGTATAGTATAAAACAAGATAATTTCCTAATCGCTTCACGTCGCACCAACACAGACAGATCTTACGGTGACGATGGGACAGGAAAGGCCTAGGAATGGAAAGGAAGCGGCCGTGGCCTTTAATTAATGTACAGCCCCAGCATTTGTCTGGTGTGAAAATGGGAAACCACGGAAAACCATCTTCAGGGCTGCGGACAGTGGGGTTCGAACCCTCTATCTCCTGGATGCGAGCTCACAGCTGCGCTCCCCTAACCGCACGGCCAACTCACCCGGTAACACGATATGTATTTTTCTAAGAGTACAGTATTTGGAGTGTAAATATGTAAATTTAAAATTGTCTATACATATGTAAATATTCAGTAGATTTTATCTACATATTCATGTGGGGATGCAGGCACTTCCTTGTATGTGGGGCTTGCCCTTTCTACATCTTCTACATCTTCCAGTCCTAAATTGAGGAAAATAAGTAATATTAATATTTGTTTCTGTATATAATCACTCGAAAAAGACTTTTATGTGATTCCAGTACTTTTTTATACTGGATGAGCAAAACAACTGGTTGCGTTCAACTTATAATGTTCACTTACACTACACGACACAGCACAGCAGTTACGCACTTCATGTTCTCTTTGCGTTCTGAACCTGCCTTGGTCTTCCTCTGCTAACACGCTGCCATTGTCGCAGTACACAGCTCGCGCACAGTTCGTTCACTGTCCCACTTCTCCTCCACGGACTGCCTCCTCAACTCAGGCTGTAGCGACAATCGCTCACCTACAGAAGGCAACTGAGCCGCTGAAGATATATGTCGGGAAGTGGGGGCAAATCACGCTCCCCCAGCGTGGCATTCGACTCAATCTACACTACCTCCGACATGCTGTTAATTTCTAAGGAGAAAAGAGATATCACGGAAGAGTGGGAAGTGAAACCACAGGAGTATCTGCCTGTCCCGTGACATGGACATGTCAATATGTTGTTTTTCCTCCTCAGAACGTTTTCGACGTGGCCTGAACGGCGTAGAAAATGTGTCAAATCAACTCTACCTTACTGGTGTTATATCTTATTCTGTTTCTTGGTACTTCAAGTTTTAATTTTTCACTAACACTCTGTGTTGGCGCTCTAGCCTGAGCGAGGATCTTAACTAATGAAGGCTCCTTGTATGTGCTCGTATCTACCCAGAAACTTTCTACTACGATACTCCGCCCTCTAGCCAATGGGAGCTCCCTAACTCGGCGAGCTGTTTATTGCTTAGAGAGAGCGGCCATTATTCTGTAGTGAGTTGGAGAAGATGCATCCTGTGTGCACTTGGTGTCTAGTGCTTGAGCACTTTCCGAGCTACGAGATGGAGAACGGTTGAATATTACGTGTGAGAGGGCTCTCTTTCTAGCCCTCATGAGGACGTCCACAGACTGTATGTATTCTTAATTAAAATCAATTTGTCTGCATTTGAAACCAGAGTACAAAATGGCGAAGTGGCGTGTTTTCAAGCTTCTGTTCCATTTTCGATATTGGTGAACCAATGGAAAAACTGTACGGATGGGTGTGACGTGTCTAACATCTTAATGCTTTCGAACTGGTCACTCTCGGCTAAATTTTAATGATGTATTTTCAAAAAAAAACTTTTGCGTAAAATGTTATTGAAGGGCATGTTGATTTAATCACGTGCTATAATGGTTATTGAAACCTTGTAATGTTGTTCTGGAGGTTTGGTAAATTACAATCTAAATTGTTTAAGGGAAAAAAGGAATATGATAGTGTACTAATTCTTACGTTGCTGTTAAGCTCATCACAATCAGGTGTTGTTTTGAACTACTTAGCTCTAACCAAGGGGCGGTAGGTTTATTTTAATGTTTTTTGGGGTCTGGTTTAATTCCTACTTTACTCTCTTGGTCCATTCGACCTAAATATGTTTTTTTCTTGTTTCCGGTTTTCTTTTCCGTGGGTATATTTGATTTTGCGTTGTTTTGAGCATGGGTTTGCTTCCATGACAACGGATGTTGTGTGGTGATTGTTGAAAATAATCATATCCGTTGGTGGATGATTTTGGTTCCCAGTTTCCCCCTCGGGGCTTGATATCTTGTGTTTCCCTTCTATTTAATTTATGTTTTGTCCTTACCCTTTTCTTGAACCTCTGTTTGAATTATCCTAATTCATTTTGTATTTTTAACTTCTCCCTGCGTGTTGTGAATAGTGAATTTACTTTCTGGTCTCCCTGTGAGGCCTGCCCTGGGTTAGAACTAGGTGGTTCATGTGGCTATTGGCGTTTTAAATGAAGATTGTTTATTTTGAAACTGATACTGTTTTCATTATCTCATTACTTCTAGTATAATGGGCCCCCTAATAACCTTACTATATGATTTGTTTATTTTCCTTGGTAATAATTCGATTTCATCTTAATTGCTACTCTTTCTATTTTACCACGTGGGCGTATTCTAATTACTATTTGCAATTTTTACATTGATCTAATAAATACTACTTTCCTTCAATTGAAAAACACTGGTGTACTTCTTTTAAGTTTATGTGCTTGTGGGTGCCTGATTACGCTTCCGGCTCTTCCTTGGTCTTTTTCTGACTCATTTGAGTACTGGCTAGTTACTTGTTTGTTAATACTTTTGCTGCCCTTATCGTAGTGTTCTGGGTTTGGCTACGTATGGGTCAGTATAGTGGTAGCAGAGCGTGGTTTATTGATTCATGTACCCTGCTCGTATCTACCTGGATGTTGTTTGCATCCTCTCTTGACTTTTATTTTTGCCTGGTATCAGATACTAATTGATTGAAAGAACGGTATGGTGTTAAACTGGTGTAATATGTTCTTGTAAAAGAATTGCATCTGTCTTATTCCATTCTTGATTTGTTTTGTTTCATATTGTCATTCGTCATGGCCCGACCGGTAATCCACCCTCATCACCTTCGCAAGTCGGAGTTACTGTATGAACTGTATGAACTTGCTGTTCGTGGTTTAGAACCTGTGGGAGCTGTCTCGGAGTGTGCCTCATTACTCTCTGCTCATCTGCAGGTGCCGATTAATTTTTTTTGCTAGGGGCTTTACGTCGCACCGACACAGATAGGTCTTATGGCGACGAGGGTGCCGATTAACCTTTCTAAAATTGATGACTCCAAGATTGGTGTGTCCTTAAATTTAATTAATGGGTCTTTAAAATAAATTTCTATAATTAAAAATGAATTAACTGAAACGCCACCTACCAAGTCTCAAGTCAGTCGGCTCGAGGCTAGGGTGTACCACCTTTCTGGGCGCATCCAGGATCTCCTTGCCATGAAACCTGGAGAATTCATTAGTGAATGTACCAGACTTTTGACTCTAGCTTCTAGTATGTCAGCTGATCTTGATTTGATAATTGCAAGTAGGGAAATGGAGAATCTGACTGTTTCTGATAGGACTACTATTCCTAATAATAATGTTGATGATAGTGTAAATCAACATTTATCTCCTTCTTCTCACCAAAGTGCATGTTGCGTAACTACTCCTGTACTAGAAACTAGTTTATCCCGATTAAGTGGTGCATCTCATAATTCTTTGAAAGAGTTGTTTCACGGTGTAAATTATTTTTGCGTTAACTCTATCGATGAGTGTCTTAGATTTTTAAGATTTCTTGTGGAAATGACAGAGTCTGCTAATGTATACTCTGTGGATGATTTAGGCATGTTTCGTGCCTTATTTTCTCATTGTGAAGGAATTTTGAAAAAGGAGATTTCTGAAGCAATTTCGCAGAACCTCAGTATTAGTCAGTTTCATGGGTTAGTTCTTGAAAAATGAATTCCTTCTTTAGCTCTTCAGAGCCTTAAACCACAACATTGCTTTAGACCGCAGTACCTGCATGAAAACTAACTAGCTTACATCCTTGACTAGAAATTCTTTTGTAAAGTATTCAGGATTTCGGTCCCTGAAAAGGAAATGGTTGGCTGTATCCTAAAAGGAATATCCCCCACTTACAGATCCTATCTTTCCCTAATGAAGTGCCCTACCACCTTTATTGAATTAGAAGCTACGTGTTCTTTCGCAGAGGATGTAAAGCACGGAGACCAATCTCGATCTGTACACTTCCCTCCTCCTTCTACCAATTCTAATTGTTCTGGCTATGCTAATGTACCCTGTAATGTGAACTTAATAAAATGTTTTCTGTGTGGTTCTGCTGAGCATCTAAGGAATTCTAGCCCATCTAAAGGTCGTAAGCATGATGTTTGTTGTTATCTTTGTGGCTCTTTGGCTTTGTGCCGTAATTAATTTCAAAGACGCAATAAATGACTAAGACCTAATAACCGGACTCGTAAATTTCAACCTTCTGGAAATGTAGGGAATTCTGATGAGGTCATTTGCCCTCGTAACTGCAACAAAATATGCGGTAATGTTGTGTCTGAATGTACTTTCACTAGTGTTGACGTAAACAATGAACCATTCATTGCATTAATTGATTCGGGAAGCGTTGTGTACTTAATCGATTCTGCTTGGAATTCTAAAATGAAATGTGCTTGTAAGTTACCTGTTTTACAACCTTCTGAGGTAAAATGTGTCACTGCTAACGGTAATAATGTGGTAATTCTTGGGGCTGCTAAGGTAAAATCGAGGATAGGAAATTTTACGTGGAAAATTTCGTACCTTGTAGTACCTAACCTCTCGTGTGATATGATTTTAGGAACTGGGTTTTTGTCCAAGACTGGACTAGTGCTTGACCTTCAAGACAGAAAATTTTTCTTTAAATTTTCCCCCTCCTGTAAATTTAATTTGACTGATGGTTCTAGGGGTAATTTAAATGTCTATTGTGTTTCTGAATCAGTGCCTGATGAAATTAGTAATATTAAGGACTTAAAACTTTATCATTTGAGTAAATAAAAAGCTGAAGAAATCCGTGCTCTCTGTAGCGAATTTCCTGAAGTATTCACCAGTAAGTTAGGGATAACTGATGTTTTTGAATATGATATCAAACTAACAGATACCAAACCTGTGAGATCTCCTCCGTATAGACTCTCTCCTTCACATATGCTGGAATTGGAAAAGATTATTTAGAAAATGCTTGCTCCATACGCCTCTCCTGTTTTCCTTGTACCCAAGCCCTCTGATGGCTTCCGGGCTGTTCTGGACTATAGGAAATTAAACCACAATGTGGTCCTTCAGTCTATTCCGTTACCTGACCTGCACACCTGCTTTGGGTGGTTTTCTGGGGCGAAGTTTTTCACAGTACTGGACCTTTACCAGGCCTACTACCAAATCCCTTTATCTAAGCGGTCAATACCACTTACTGCCTTCATCACTGACTGGAATTTGTATGAATTTCTTCGACTTCCGTTTGGGTTGAATTCTGGTGCTGGAGTTCTCACGCGTTTGCTTGATTCTATCCTCTCTGATATTAAATTTAAATGCGTTTTTAACTACCTCGATGATGTCGTCGTGTATTCTAAAACTTATGAAGAACATGTAACCCATGTACGGGAAGTTCTTGAACGCTTGAGGAAAGCTGGCCTCGCCGTTAAGCTATCTAAGGTAGCCTTCGCCCAACCAAGTATGTCCTTTCTTTGACACGTTGAGTCTTCAAATGGAGTTTCTATTGATCAATGCAGGACACAGGCCATTCGTGAGTTACAGCCTCCTAAAGATGTCAAAGGCATTGCCCGTTTTGTGGGAATGGTTACCTTTTTCAGGACATTTATTCCCAATTTCGCTGAGGTAGCTGCTCCTCTCAATCATTTAAGGCGGAAAGATATGAAGTTCTTCTGGGGTCCTCTCCAACAAGAAGCTTTTGAGGAATTGAAGCTCGCTCTGTCGAACGCCCCTGTTTTGGCCATACCTGATTTTTCTAAACGCTTTATTGTTCAGACAGATGCTTCTGGAAAGGCTATTGCTGGTGTACTCCTGCAAAAGTACGAGGATGGACGCAGACCTGTTGCATATGCCTCCCGAATCCTAACTGATCTTGAGAGCAAATACTCTGTTTACGAGTTGGAATGCCTTGCTGTCCTGTTCGCCCTCGAAAAGTTTCGGCTCTTTGTTGAACATGTAAATTTTGACCTCGAGACGGAAAATCAGGCTTTGTTGTGGGTTTTGAACGGGCCCAAAAGAACTGGAAGGATCACTCGTTGGGCACTTAGGATTTCTGCCTTTAATTTTCAAGTTAAACATATCAGAGGTATAGATAATGCCATCGCCGATAGTCTAAGCAGAATGTTTGATGGGGAACCTTGTGCTAAGGAAAATCTAATATTGTAAATTTTGATGAAAGTAATGTCGTCGGAGTTAGTGCCATCCTTTCTAATCTACCTTTACTTTACCATGAATTCGAAGATCATTAGAAATCTGACCCTGAATTAAACGAGATCATCACCAAAATTAATAATGGAACTCTAGTGAAGCCTTACTCTCTAGTCAAGGGTGTTCTGTGTTGTAAGGGTCGAGGAGACCATAGTTTCAAAATTGTTGTTCCCAAGGTACTAGTACCGGTTATCTTCAAGTATTATCGCTACTGTCCAATTGGAGGTCATTTAGGTATGTTCAAAACAAGGCAGAAACTTAGACAATTTTTCATTTGGAAAAGGATGGACAGTGACATCAGAAGCATGATTAAATCTTGCAAAATTTGTGCCATCAGTAAACCTAGTCTAAACAACCTTGTAGGTTTGTTATCATCCTCACAAGCCTCTCGCCCTATGGAGCGGTTATTCATCGACTACGTGGGACCAATGGTTCGATCTTCTCTGGGGAACGCCCACATTTTTGTGTGTGTCGATGCGTTCTCACGCTTTACCCGGATTTTTCGCACTAGGTCTACCACTTCTCGGAACACTATTAACTGTCTAAATTTAATCTTTGCATCTTTTGGCCCTCTCAAGTTCCTTGTTTCTGATAATGCCAGTGCGTTCACTAGTCATCTGTTTAAAAAATACCTATTCGAGTTGTGTATCTCACATGTCACCCCTTATTATCCAAATCCATCTTATACCGAGAGAGTAAATAGAAATTTGAAGTCTGCATTGATAACATATCATCACAGTAATCAGTCTAAGTGGGACTCCTGTCTACATTGGTTAGCTCATGCTTTCAACTCGGTTATCCATGAGTCTCATGGTAAAACGCCCATGTCCCTTATGTTTTCTTACATTCCATATTCCCGATGTCAAATGTACTTGGTATTGATGATCTTTTGCCTGATCTGTCTAAACCACATGATGTTCGGAAAGTTTGGGATGAAGCAAAGAAAAAGCTGTCCGTCTCATACGAGAAAGTCAAGAAAAGGTACAATTTGAGTAGGAAATCAACTAGAGTGAAGGTTGGCGATACTGTCTTCATTAAACGTTATCCCATCAGTAAAGCTGTTAATAAATTTTCTGCCAATCTGGTGCCTAGGTATGAAGGTCCTTGCACCGTATTGCAATTTCTGTCCCCGGTATCAATGTTAGTGAGTGATCCAGTTGCTAAAAGAATTAGGCGTGTCCATCCCTCTCAAGTTAAGCCTGGTTAATGTACTGTACTATTTCGTATTTCCCTTCCTTTTGGATTCTGCTGAGTGAGGCACTTGGGTGTTGAAATCGACATGCAACTGAGAACTGCATTTCAGTGAGCTAATTGAAAAACTATCACCTTACTGTGTAATGTAATTGTACTTGTCAGTTTCATTTAGGTACATGTTTCTGCGACTTTTGAACCTAGGTTTAATATGTTTCTATTTGTTTTGGAACTGCTATTGTTTCAGGTGTGAACATGGTGGTTTGGTGGTGTGCGCAGTTTATCACATGACTGTTTCTTGGGGGTTCGTTGCCAATAATATATCTGACCTGTACAGCTTATATCTTACCTTTGCTGGATTTAGATTTATATTTATCATGCCAAATCTGCCTTGGCTGTGAGTAGGATTTGATAATGAATTCGAGTCTGCCTTTCGTCATTTTTCTCCTCACACTGTGGTATAGCAAATATTTTAGACCGTGTTCTGTTGATATGTATTTAACCTCCTGTGCAGGGTGTCCATTTGGTAGTCTTCTGGACTACTGGTTGCTCGATTTTATTTCTTATCCTGGGTGATTGTTTCTAAAATATTTAAAAAAGATGATAGAGTTTTAACTAACTGGATGCTTGATTTAAACATAGGCCTTAAACAGTTGATATCTTGGACTTGTTTCTGGTTTGGTAAACTTATCCTTATTTATCTCTTGAAAATTATTCTTGCTCTGTTTCTTCATTCACCCCTTGTAGCAAAATTTTGTTTGGATATGGGGTTTAATATCTAATTCTGTATTTTATTTGGGGCCTGCTATCGGTCTTTGATGATTACTATCTCTATGTTCCGTTGTTTAAGCTTCGAATATTTATACTGCTACCTGTTGCTGATCAGTAGCTGCAGTTCTTTTGTCTTGGTCAAAACCTTTGGGGTGGTCGTTAGTCACTAGGGTGGCCTGTTAATCTGTGTTGGTGTTGGTAGATTGTTTGCCTTGTGCATGGATCCTGGATCTTTACGGTTGTTCCATCTCTAACTACTGGTCTCTTAGCCTCTTCATTTCTAATGGTTGTGTAGCCCTCTTCGTATTTGTTCAGGGGACTGTTGGTAGTATGGCTATCTCAAGTAATCTCCGCGTATTCCTTATATGAAATACCCTTTTCATTTTGAAATTTTATCTTGTTGTAGAACTAATCTTGTACCTGGGTGGTATTTGGTTGTACACTATTAAAATCATGGATTTTGTGATGTTTAATTTCATGCACTACTATATCGCTATGCTACTGAAATATTTTCTTGAATCTAGTATCTTCTTGTCGACCCTATCGTTCTGTGCGTGTTGGAGATTGTATGTTGGGGTGTCGTCAGTGACCATCTTTCATCTATAGATATTATATTAAGTAGTGAAGTCAGTGCATGGACTAATAACCTGAGAAGTTATCTTCTTTTGCCTTTGTGCTTGGTTTGCTAGTCCTGGATTTGGTGATGGTGAGTTATTGCACCCTGTATTTGTTAAGTTGCCGTGTGGCATGTTGTCTTTTGTTGTTTCGACCCTTAGCGTGGGTTACCATTGCTTCTGTGTGATTTCTAGAGTCAATATTAGTTGTGTTATTGCACTCTGGTGGTTGTTTAAGCACCCTTGTTTGAACCATTGTGTTTTGGTGAAGATGGAAATTAATAATGTAGTATGTGTCTGCAACTCGTGTAGTATGTTATGGTCTTGGTGTGTGAAAATTGTGATTCCCCGCATAACATATTGCTCTCATGCCATCCTTGTTTCCATCTATGATATTGTTAAGTTCTATTTTGTTAAACCTACCTCCTTAGGTCTTTTTTTTCCTTCAGTTAATTTTCTAAAATCCGTAGATATTAATTTATCTGCTTTCCGTTCTGCGTTCTGGATAGTTGAGCGTGTTATTCCCTACCTGTGTGCTATCGCTTTTGAAGTCATCTTGCCAATTAATTTAGTGATCCCTTAGTGGAGTTAATCGATTCTTTTTCATGTTACCTGGTGAATTTTACCACCAACTTCGTTACCTACCTTGTATATGTGATATTACCACTCTCCTGTTTGTGGGGAAGTGGTCCTGTTTGCTTCTGGGCAACAGTGTGAATCTGCGGATATCACTTATTTTTAAAACCGCGTTGTGGCGAGGTCCCTTTTGGGACTATTGGTTATGTAAGATGTTGGTTTATTGCTCCGTCATGTTCCCAGTAGTCATCTAATTGAGGTATTTCATTATCTTTCCTGTCTTAATCGGGTGTACTATTGTGGGAGGAATGTTTCTATGTGGGTTGATTATATCACTCCGGAGTTATGTGTTTACCAGAAGCCTTATCCATCTATTCCTATTTGGTGCTTACCTTGTGTTAGTTTATTCCTTGCTTTGCGTGCCTCCGTGGAATGATTGTTGCGCTCCCTACACATGATAGTACTAGAGGTCTCCAACTCATTCTGCCTAGGGTTTCGTTTGCTTGGAAATACAGTTACCATTAACTCATTTATGGCTTCTCAATGCTTGTGCTCTGGTCGGTAGTTGCTCTGTTTGATGTGTCTATATTTGAAAAGTCTCCTCTTGCTAGGTTATGCGAAGATAAATTATCTATGATTTAAAATCTGCCTTCCTTAATGGTTTAATTAATAATTTTGGTTGAATTAGGGTGGGCTCTTAAAAATAAAAGAATGATTGGCTCACTGATCTGTGGATCTCAGTCTGTTGTTTTTTTAAGTTGTTCATACTTACCTTGGCCGTCTTGCTCGCGTTTATGTAAAACTGTTTAATTTGTGAATTGTATCTTAGTGTATTGTTCTAGTTAATTGTAATTACCTTGGGGTCAGTTAGTGTTCTCCGATAGAGGTTGTGATTTAGTTTTTCTCCTTGTGGCTCCCTGTATTGGTGGGAAATCTTGATGGACGTTCCGTCCATTCTTCTTAATCATCTCCATGGTTTAAGTTTAGTGTATTGAACTATTAGTATATTGAGGTAAGTACTGAAATCTTGACATTTATGTTCCACCTTTGGTGTATGGTGGGCTAAGAGCACCTTGCCTGTGCCTATCTGTTATGTTTGGTAATCTTGTGATTTTTGGTGCTGGTGGATAAGTTTGTTCGAGGGTAGTCTAGTTAGGCTAATTTGTTTTCTTGTGTAATTTAGGTTGGTGGTATGCTCTAGACCTGAGTCTATTGATAATATCTCTAAATTATGTTTGTATTATGAGATACATGTTTTGTCTTCGGTTATAATAAAATAAACTTTCACCAGTCTTGAGGTACATCCCTCTTTTCCTTTCCCTGTTTGCTCGCGGTATCTTCGTATTGTTGGGCATTTAATGTGGTTTTCGAAGGGATGTAAGGTGCTGAATTTCTTAAAACTTGGAACCCGAAAACTAGTACTTACTCTGATATGATAATTTCAAAGTTTAATGTGGAATGTACAGCCGAGAGAGATTGCTAGGTAAAGTTAATTGTTGGCAGGAAACTCCATGGATGCCTTGTGTATAACCTTTCATGAACTCTAAAGGTGAATTTATCTTAGGAGTGTAGTCAACGCCGTGTATCCTATAGCGTACAAAATTTAAAACTATTGGGAATCAACTTTGAAGACGTGACTTGTATTAGACTATGTAATTCTTGGAACCTAGTATCTTAAATCCTCCATTTTCTAAACAGAAACTATGGTGTGAAATATTTAAAAGGATGTTTAACGGAAGCTGAAAATATCGTGAAAAATTGTGAACTCAGTGTTGACTATAACTAATGTTGTTGAACATGATTCTAAAGCGGTACTAGACTTTAATCTACCTCCTTATAGCAAACTGCCTTACTGGATACTTACTATGCTGGACTTGGTACTTGTGGTCGTTTTGATTTGGACTGTGACAAAGAATTAGGTTACTTCGGACCACTGTGCAGCGGATATGTAAGTTAATAGCTACGCTTCGGGGAGAAAGGCTGACATCGACATGTCAATATGTTGTTTCTCCTCCTCAGAACGTTTTCGACGTGGCCTGAACGGCGTAGAAAATGTGTCAAATCAACTCTACCTTACTGGTGTTATATCTTATTCTGTTTCTTGGTACTTCAAGTTTTAATTCTTCACTACTACTCTGTGTTGGCGCTCTAGCCTGAGCGAGGATCTTAACTAATGAAGGCTCCTTGTATGTGCTGGTATCTACCCAGCAACTTTCTACTACGATGCTCCGCCCGCTAGCCAATGGGAGCTCCCTAACTCGGCGAGCTGTTTGTTGCTTAGAGAGAGCGGCCATTATTCTGTAGTGAGTTGGAGAAGATGCATCCTGTGTGCACTTGGTGTCTAGTGCTTGAGCTACGAGATGGAGAACGGCTGAATATTACGTGTGAGAGGGCTCTGAGAACGTCCACAGACTGTATGTATTCTTTGTCTGCATTTGAAACCAGAGTACAGAATGGCGAAGTGGCGTGCTTTCAAGCTTCTGTTCCATTTTCGATATTGGTGAACCAAAGGAAAAACTGTACGTGTCTAACACCTTGGTCACTCTCGGCTAAATTTTAATGACGTCTTTTCAAAAAAAAATTTGCGTAAAATGTTATTGAAGGGCATGTTGATTTAATCACGTGCTATAATGGTTATTGAAACCTTGTAATGTTGTTCTGGAGGTTTGGTAAATTACAATCTAAATTGTTTAAGGGAAAAAAGGAATATGATAGTGTACTAATTCTTACGTTGCTGTTAAGCTCATCACAATCTGGTCTGGTTTTGAACTACTTAGCTCTAATCAAGGGGCGGTAGGTTTATTTTATTGTCTTTCGGGGTTTGGTTTAATTCTTTCTTTACCGTCTTGGTCCATTCGACCTAAATATGTTTTTTTCTTGTTTCCGGTTTTCTTTTCCGTGGGTATATTTGATTTTGCGTTGTTTTAAGCATGGGTTTGTTTCCATGACAACGGATGTTGTGTGGTGATTGTTGAAAATAATCATATCCGTTGGTGGATGATTTTGGTTCCCAATTTCCCCTTCGGGGCTTGATATCTTGTGTTTCCCTTCTACTTAATTGATGTTTTGTCCTTACCCTTTTCTTGAACCTCTGTTTGAATTATCCTAATTCATTTTGTATTTTTAACTTCTCCCTGCGTGTTGTGAATAGTGAATTTACTTTCTGGTCTCCCTGTGAGGCCTGCCCTTGGATAGAACTAGGTGGTTCATGTGGTTATTGGCGTTCTAAAAGAAGATTGTTTATTTTAAACTGGTACTGTTTTCATTATCTCATTACTTCTAATATAATGGGGCCCCTAATAACCTTACTATATGATTTGTTTATTTTTCTTGGTAATAATTCGATTTCATCTTAATTGCTACTCTTTCTATTTTACTACGTGGGCGTATTCTAATTACTATTTGCAATTTTTACATTGATCTAATAAATACTACTTTCCTTTGAATGAAAAACACTAGTGTACTTCTTTTAAGTAATTAGACATATGATACCAGGTTTTGATTCTCCATGGTTTGATGCGTCACCCTACTACTTCTTGTGGTAAGTTATTTACTGTTTTCTTGTTTATGTTCTTGTGGGTGCCTGATTACGCTTCCGGCTCTTCCTTGGTCTTTTTCTGACTCATTTGAGTACTGGCTAGTTACTTGTTTGTTAATACTTTTGCTGCCCTTATCGTAGTGTTCTGGGTTTGGATACGTATGGGTCAACCCCATGCTCAGTATGTTACCAGCCCAGATGTGGTGGTGGGTATCAATAGCAGTGTAATCGGGTAATAAGGGTCAGGAAAAGAAGCACATAGGCGGAAATAGAAAGATGCCTACATGTAAAACCTGACAATTTTTAAATAGCACATGCAACGAAGTGGTTCTGGAGAGGTCCAGGTACCATGTACATTTCATAAGCATATTCCTCGACAGTCCAGTTCTTCAGGGGATCAGTCTGTCTGGGCACTGCCGTGACTAGCGTGGGTCTTGCCGGTTGTGGAGCCATGCGACAAGTACCACTAGGGCCCGCCGCACAGCGCCACCTCCCTGGGGTCCCTCGTACCCAGTCTCCGATCCCGGAGAATGAGGCCAAGCCTGCCTGGGCGGGGACCTTCAGGATGGGGGTGGGTCATAACGCCGGGCTTCCTTCCTCTCTGCCCTCGCCATGGCCCGGTACACCGGGCAACTGCGATAAGAAGCCTGGTGGCCCACCCGCACAATTGGCGCACACCGGCTTTAAGTCCTGTGCAGACCGTGTAGTAGTGATCATCCCCACAACGTCCGACTCGTTGGCTGAATTGTCAGCGTACTGGCCTTCGGTTCAGAGGGTCCTGGGTTCCATTCCCGACTGGGTCGGGGATTTTAACCATTGGTTATTTCCAATGGCCCGGGGACTGGGTGTTTTTGCTGTCCCCAACATCCCTGCAACTCACACACCACACATACCACTGTCCTCCGCCATAATAACACGCAGTTACCTACACATGGCAGATCCCGCCCACCCTCATCGGAGGGTCTGCCTTACAAGGGCTGCACTCGGCTAGAAATAGCCACACGAAATTTAAAAAAACCACAACGGTTGCATCTCACTAAGTGCCCAAACTCAGCCTAGCTTGGATTTCCCGTGTGGCTGCCTGGCAGTCGTGGTCGTACGGTCTCGCTTGGACGGTTATCATCGACATCTTGGTCCTCCTGAAAAAGAAATCCTGAAGGAGAAACAGAAAGCGAGCACTGAGAAATTGTACTAAAAATTCCGGTGCCGGACTAGCACTTAGAAAGTACAGAGCGCCTGGCGAGGAGAGGGACAGCGGTGCGAGAGGCACGTACGTCCTTCCGCTACAGCAGTTAAGCTCGTTCCAACCGCTTAAGCCAATCACTGTTGCTTTAAATAGGGAGACTAGTGGTTCCAGAACAGTCCGGAAGTTGGATACACTCAGAGACCTCTCGGCCACAAATCTCTCGATGTTTCCGGTCACCGCTATCCATACGTGACACTGATCGACTCCATTCTATTCGTGAGCTGGTCCGAGACACTGGATTAGCGCATACGACTGAAGGAACGCCTGGGCATGAGACAAATTGCATCACAATCGATTTCGCGTGACTTGACGGGAATGCAGAAATGGTTACTATACGACTCTTCTCGTAACCATTTTGAGCGCTATGAGGGTGAAGCGAGGTAGTTAGAGTGAGAGGTAGGGATCACGCGCAGGTCTCCGTCAGTGACGTCATCGGAACCCTGATATCTCAGCACCTTTTCCCGTATATGAGGTAATGCACAGCTGTGAGCGATTCTGTTTTCAGTCGCAAGTTATAGATAGCAGAACATTATGGATCCTGTAATCTCACCCCAGAAATCATATATCCCACCAATACATTAGAGTGGTAATAGGAGACAAAATACGATATCAATCAGGTAGCGTTTCTGAAATATGTAAAAGGTCTGTATAAAACGTTGTAGCAATATTAAGACTTCGATAGCTGAGGAGTGGTCATTCTATAAATGTCCATGTTTCTAACACCTATAAGGCTTGATGACCGCAAAAGTGTGTCTATGGTTACAAAGAATATAAAAACTACATACTGCACACTGTCAACAAACAGACAGCATATAGGTAACTATATACACTGTACACAACACAGACAGTAAATTTCCTTCTTCAAGTAACAAAGAACTGACAAATTCCATGTTAGCATTATATAGTCCATATACATAAATGAGCTTGTGGTAACACAGTTAGCACTGGTTTCAAAAACAGCATAATTAAACTGCCTTTCACAACAAATAAACACGTATTATGTTGATATTAAAAAATTATCAAACGTACTTACAGTATATAGAGCATCAGTGGAATTTCTTTGATTTTCTTCTTACTAAATCATTCTTATCGGTCTTGTATTAACTGAAACTCGGTCTCTTAAATACCTTACGTTTGTTTGAAGCGTTCATTCGAATAAAAGAACGGCTTCTCACGAAGAAACTCACTGCAACTTCATAAATGTCGGAGAATTTATTCTTCAAGATCTCCGTTATTCGTATGACGTCCTGTCTGTACTTTCCCATGGTAAAAATTGAACTCTTTTTTCCGTCTCCATTACAGTGCTGTATCATCTCTCTGTAGGCAGCATCAAAGTTCCCATAGAACTTTCTGTAACCCAGCTTCTACCGATTGTTGTACGTTGACCTGTTTCCTCCTTGACCCTGAACGCTATACAGCCAGCTTGGTTTCGTAACTATCTTCGAGTTGTTCCACTGGCTCTTCGAGTGGGTTAACTAACTCTCGCACGTCCTCCGGTAAAGAATATGATATCGGCTCTTCCTCTTATCGCACGATATTTGATATTTGGTTGACATCATAATTAGCACATGATAAAATAATTGTACTTAATATTTCACAGTCTTCTGGAGAACAGATCACCTCGGAAGAATTGATGCTGAGAAGCAATGATTTCACTCTTTTCGTCACATCTATTGGAAGAGGATGGTCATAAATTCTTCCGAGCCCTCGAAGCTGAGAAATTAGCTTTCAATAATGTCTTCCTCAAAGGTGCTGCCAAAATATAGGAATATCCTTAACGGGCAATATCTTTGTAAAGTTCTTGTAAACTAAGAAGAGCGATTAAGCTTTACCAATAACTCGCCTTGAAAAACAGACATCAAACAAATCATTAAGATTTCTGTATTGCTCTTCAAGGTTATTACCATAACTATCTTTCAGCTTATTTGCTACACGATACGGAACCCTAGAATTCAGAACATCACATCCATCATTTATAACACGCACAAACGGTGAAACGTAATCATACGCAGGAAAGAGATGCGGTAACGCTATTGCTACTTTCCCAGACTATAATTCTGCTCCTTTCCTGACATTCTGTCTTTCTGTGCCTGCCACCAAAAGATGACTCTGTGTGACTTCATGAGTATATTTCAAGCATTTTTTACGTTACTTTTCCACAAGCTTTCCTAATATTGTCAACTTGGTCTCTTTTCCATCAGGAAATGTTATCCCCATATCCAAAAGATGATTCTACATCAGTTTTAAAGGATGTAGAGCATTACGAAAACCCAAATATTACGCGAAGCACAAGGGGGATTCTTAACATAAAGACACTCCCACGTTTTCCATGGCTGGAATAAGAGCCTCCTGTTTGCAGCTCTCATGTCTGACACAAAGGCCCTAATTCGAAATCCTGTACTTTCAATTATATTCACTGTCGTTAGAAATAGGTCCGTATTCATCGCCTTGCCAATATCATAAAGGATGGATTGTTTCCACTTCTTTGTCAAGCTGCGAACCATTATCACTTGTACATTTGTATGAAGGCCCCGAAACTTGTCTTCGCCTCGATCATATCATATCTCACCTTTAACTTTCATTTCATCAAAAACCAAAACCTTTTCAAGGTCACTGAAAATACCACTCTGCGATTTCAGAATGCTTATGCTCAACTCCAGATAGCCGGGTTTAACAGGATATTGGCTTAGTTGGCGCTTTATTGTAACATCACTTGGATTGTATTGCAAACAAATTCAAATGCTTTCTTTGAAATCCACCTTAGAGTTTGATACATCACCTGATGAACAGTTGTTGCATTTTCGTTTAATTAGTGCTTGTTGAAAGGAAACATACTTCCAAATACCTGACAAACACTTGTCATCAAAAATAAGGTTCCTAGATGGAAACCATAATTTAATTTCATCGACTGAAAATGTAAAAAATAGTTAAGCTGTGTAGGTTTTTTTCAACCGTGAAATTACCAGCGTTTTGCCCCAGTGTAGCAGTGGGCTCATCAGTTGGATAGCAAAACCTTTCCAAGACGCTGGCGGCGAGTGCGCCGTTGAGACACTACTGTAGGACAATGCAGTGACGATGCACTAGGGGAAGCATGTGACACCACTTGTACAAATGCCTGCCTTTGGCTGCATTGTCCTACATAAGAGGCTTGCAGTGGTGTAACTGTTCATCGTCTGTTATATTTTCACTCAGGTGGTAGCAGTAAAGGCAATTTTCCACAAATTTGTCCCAGATTTCAGAGACAAGAGCGAACCAATCAGCAGACAGACGCTTACCTCGGGTTGATTTCTCGTCGAAATGTGTGAATCTGAGAAGCTCTTGAAATCAGTCTCTTGATATTGTGCCTTTTCAGATTCAACATCTGAATTGTCTGGCATAAAAGACACTTCCTCAGTAGAAAGACGATCGTAACACTTGGCTCTAAGAGGAACACTTTCTAAATGATGAGATGAATACAATAATCCCGCTAACTGAAACATTCCTCTGGCAGTAATCCAGGCCGGCTCACACTGTTGTCTCGCAATGCAAACTCCCGCATTGCAATAAGGAATATGGTAGTGCTGTATTTGTAAAGCTAGACACCCAGATCATCAGTACTCATCATACTGAAGATAACGACATTGAAATAATCACCGTGGAGCTAAGCAACATGACCATTACATCTGTGTACAAGCCTCCAAGTGAAAAGTTCTCTTTCTCACCACCTGCAAATTTTGGTAATGAAACAAAGTCAATAGTAATCGGTGACTTTAACAGCCGTAGTCACGTCTGGGGATATGCTCAAGAAGATGAGAGTGGAGAGATCGTCATCGCATGGGCTGAAACTCAGGAGCTTTCCCTTATGACAGCAAGCTTCCCTCCTCCTTCAACAGTGGAAGATGGCACCGAGGGTATAACCCAGATCTTCTCTTTGTGAGCAACTGCTTTGTGCAGCAATGTTCTAAAGAAATGGGTTCACCAATCCCGAGAACACAACACCGGCCACTAATATGTCACCTCTCTTCATCCATAAGACCACACGAAGTTCGGTTCAGACGGAGATATAACTTTCGAAAGGCTGACTGGAAAAGATTTTCCAGTATGTTGGATGAGAGGATAAAAACTCTCTCTCCTATACCCCAAGATTATGACAAATTCATTGATATCGTGAAGTTCTGTTCACGGGCATCAATTCCCAGAGGCTGCAGGACACGCTACCTTCAAGGTAAAACTCGTGAAACAACTGCTCTCCTGCATGATTACTACAGGCTTCACAAACAAGACCCATTTAGTGAGCAAACGATTCAAGCAGCACAAAGTGTTCTTTCCTCTATCTCCCAGGCAAAGAAGGAGACATGGATAAAGTTGATGTCTGAAGTCGATATGGGTAGGAGCAGTCAAGAAGCTTGGAGACTTTTAAAACGCTTGAGCAATGATCCTACGCAAGGTAACACACATGCCAATGTGAGTGCAGATAAAATAGCACACCAACTTTTGCTTAATGGAAAACCAAAGCTTTCCATGAAAGTAGGGAAGAATCCTATAGTCAGACAACCAGACGAGAGCAATGAGTTATCTAAGCATTTCACACTAACTGAACTGGAATTAGCTCTCAGTAAGTGTAAGATTGGGAAGTCAGCAGGACTCGATGACCTTCGAATGGAACAAATTAAGAACTTTGGTCCTACTGCGAAGTGCTGGTTGCTAGAACTCATGAATAACTGCGTTCAGTCTTCCATGATACCTAAAATATGGAGGAAGGCTAGGGTCATAGCCATTCTAAAACCAGGCAAAGATAAAAATGACCCTAGGAGCTACAGGCCAATCTCCTTATTATGCCATCTTTTTAAGATTCTGGAAAGACTAATCCTCAATAGGTTGACTGATAAAATCGAGCCACTTCTGATTCCACAGCAAGCTGGATTCAGGAGACGGAAAAGCTCCACATCACAGGTGTTGAAATTAAGTCAACACATAGAAGATGGCTTTGAAAGCCGGAAAATCACAGGAGCTGCATTTATAGATCTCTCGGCAGCATATGATACTGTTAATCACCGAATTCTCCTTGGAAAGGTATACAGCATGACAAAGGACTTCCATCTGACTTGTGCCATTAGAAACCTACATCAAAATCGAAGTTTCTTCGTTGAGTTCCAGGGACAGGTGGAGGATACAGAAGAACAGACTCCCTCAGGGAAGCGTGTTGACACCAATGCTTTTCAATATTTACACAAATGATCAGCCTCTTCCTGCCGGGACGAATAGTTTCATCCATGCTGATGATTGTGTCATCACTTCTCAGGGGGATAACTTCGAGGCGATTGAACAAACATTGTCCACAGCTCTAGACACTCTTGCTGGTTATTACAAGAAGAATCAACTCACACTAAACCCAACTAAGAAGCAAACCTGTGTTTTACATCTAAACAACAGAGAAGCTTCCCGAACTCTGAAGGTCACTTGGCAAGGCGTAGCATTACAACACAATCCTACCCCGAAGTACCTCGGAGTCACTCTGGATCGTGCCTTAACCTACAGAAAACATTGTTTGAACATCAAGCAGAAAGTGACTGCTAGAAACAATATTGTGCGGAAGCTAACTGGAACATCTTGGGGAGCACAACCAGACACAGTGAGGACATCTGCCCTTTCGCTCTGCTATTCCGCAGCTGAATACGCATGCACGGTGAGGTACAAATCTTGCCATACCAAAGCAGTTGATGTAGCACTCAACGAAACCTGCCACATTATTACTGGATGTTTGAGACCTACACCTTTGGAAAAAGTGTATTGCCTTGCAGGGATAGCACCTCCCTATATTCGCCGTGAAGTGGCAGCCAAGAAAGAAAAGAGAAAGGTGTTGACATCGGAAGCCCACCCTTTGTTTGGATATGAGCCACCACGCCAGCGGCTTAAGTCTAGGAAAAGCTTCTTGAGAATAACCGAAACACTTGCAGGAAGTGCAGCAAGCAAGAATTCAAGAATGGCGTGTCAGAAGTCAACATACGAGGATCAGTCAATGGATCACCCCAAAAGAGGAACTCCCTCCTGGTCATGTCACAGATTGGGTGAATTGGAGAGCAGTGAACAGACTGCGCTCTGGTGTTACGCGGTGCAGGGTAAACCAGAAGAAATGGGGTTTCGAAGTGAACAGTACCTTGTGTGTATGTGGAGAAGAGCAGACCACAGCCCATTTGCTGCAATGCAGTTCATGCCCATTCAGCTGCACATCAGAAGACCTGGTTAAAGCAAAGCCAAATGCACTTGGTGTTGCAAGGTTTTGGGCTCACATAGTTTAATATGGCTCTTCGCCATTGGAGTATTTATATTATGTTTTTGTTTTTCCTTATCTTTAATTTTAAACTTATGTATGCTTCTGACACGATATAAATAATGACCCCTTCCGCTGTCTAGAATATGTCATATGAAAATGTAAATATTTTGCTGGGTGCGATATGTCACCATAAAGAGGGAAAAAAGAAAAGTTGAGTTATTTGAAGAGAAACAATATAAAAGTGCGCACATTATTAAAGAAAAATTTAAGGTGGGTGTTTTGGTGTCAATTAATTAGATGAAAGGAATGGATTGTGAAAGGCAATTTATGTTCACATTGAACAATGTTCAAGAGAAATATCAAATTAAGAATTATAAAAGTTATATAATTTTCTCCTAAGTTAAAGTGTATGCACAAGTATCGATATATCATGTCTATACCTTGGTATAGTGCTCCATTTATCTGTATTAGAGCATATCTACATGACAAATAAAGACGTTCAGGAAGCCACAGTCTATAAACGAATCTGATGATGGAAAATTTCCGCTAGAATTGCACGAGAAAAGTTTTTCCACACCTTGCACGGGACTAAGCCCTTTCTGATACACGTGTTAAGGAAGGCAATTAAAGGTTATCCCTACCTGTAAGGATATAACCGAAACATAATATAGGGCGAGAAGCTCTCACTGAAGACATATTAGAGCCCAGCCAAGTACGACCGCTTTGGAACTAATTTGGCTCAAGTAGAGTACTTGTGAGGACTGTTATTAATTATTTAAAGGTTACGCCTTGTCAACCGCAAGATATCAATTTCCCTATTGTCGGCTTCAATAAGAAATAATATCTAATTGATTTTAAAATAAAATATTATGTTTCGTCTCCTTTATTGTGAGACATCTTTAGCCTAAGGTATTATGGTAAAAACACACGATAATCTTAATAAAACAATGACATATATCAAAATGTTGAAGAGTCAAGGTGACTCAATCTGTTACATTTAAACACGGACTTTTAAAAATACAGTTCGTGTAAGTCTTAAAATCTATTATCTGGATGATAAAAGTCCCATTGAGTTGTAATGTACAAAATGAATTGAAAAGGAGGTCACAGCGCGCTAGAATCACAGTTCAAACTTGAAAAACGTCGATGTGATCTCATGTTGGAAGCGTGAATATCTGATCAAACAAGGCTTGTGTGTTGGTGGAATAACTCAGTTGAATTGTATTATCTGACCGGACACATCTTGAAATCCATATAATATTTGGAAAATCTAAGAAGAAAAAAAGAAGGAAAGGTAAGAGACTTGTACGAAATGTTAAAATAAATAAAGTGTTTTTACGGCGTCTGAGTACATTCTTCTCCGCCCTGTTTGTCTCTTTCCCTTGTCCGGCCGGCTCCGTGCGGGACTGTTGTCTGCTGTTAATTCTGAGCTGCTCCCGAGCAGGGGTGAGAGGAAGGGTAGTACGGGGAGTCGAGTGGAGAGGAATGGATGAATTAAATGCGTTAGAATTGTTCTTTTTTAAAAAATGTCTATAACATTTCTTCAAAAATGATGTTGTGAGTTTCGGAAATTTCGTTTTGATTACTGTTGGGGTTAATTCTTTGATCAATCTTAATAAAGATATTTTCGTGTATATTGAGGAGAACGCCTTTATTAATCTTATTGACGTTATAATTAATCAGGTTTTACTCCCGTACAACAAGGTTGTCTGACAACAGACCGATGTAAATATAATTTTGTCCGGGGGATGACTTCCTTCTTAGTGCACCTCGATTCAGTTTCATTTACAATAGTACCGTCCTGGGAGAACACACATCCGAAACACTTCAAATTATCTACCTGTTCCAGCTTTATCCCCAATCTGACATTCAATTCTCTTCGATTTCTTATCTGCTGATATCAACTTTATCTGACCCTGTAATAATTAAGAGGGGAATTCCTGAGGGCAGTATTATCGGACCTTTATGTTTTCTTATATATATAAATGATATGAGTAAAGGAGTGGAATCGGAGGTAAGGCTTTTTGCGGAAGATGTTATTCTCTGCAGAGTGATAAATAAGTTACACGATTGTGAGCAACTGCAACGTGACCTCGAAAATGTTGTGAGATGGACAGCAGGCAATGGTATGTTGATAAACGGGGCTAAAAGTCAGGTTGTGAGTTTCACAAATAGGAAAAGTCCTCTCAGTTTTAATTACTGCGTTGATGGGGTGAAAGTTCCTTTTGGGGATCTAGGTGTTAATATAAGGAAAGATCTTCATTGGGGTAATCACATAAATGGGATTGTAAATAAAGGGTAGAGATCTCTGCACATGGTTATGAGGGTGTTTAGGGGTTGTAGTAAGGATGTAAAGGAGAGTGCATATAAGTCTCTGGTAAGACCCCGACTAGAGTATGGTTCCAGTGTATGGGACCCCCACCAGAATTACCTGATTCAAGAACTGGAAAAAATCCAAAGAAAAGCAGCTCGATTTGTTCTGGGTGATTTCCGACAAAAGAGTAGCGTTACAAAAATGTTGCAATGTTTGGGTTGGGAAGGATTGAGAGAAAGAAGAAGAGCTGCTCGACTAAGTGGTATGTTCCGAGCTGTCAGCGGAGAGATGGCGTGGAATGACATTAGTAGACGAATACGTTTGAATGGCGTTTATAAAAGTAGGAAAGATCACAATAAAATTGGAATTCAAGAGGACAAACTGGGGCAAATATTCATGTATAGGAAGGGGAGTGAGGGATTGGAATAAGTTACCAAGCGAGATGTTCAATAAATTTCCAATTTCTTTGAAATCATTTCGGAAAAGGCTAGGAAAGCAACAGATAGGGAATCTGCCACCTGGGCGACTGCCCTAAATGCAGATCAGTATTGATTGATTGATTGATTGATTGATTGATTGATGGATTGATTGATTTAGTCTTCGATAGGCCAATGTTTGTACCATACTCATTGTATCTTATTATTTCTTCCTTGGGATGGTGTCTTCAAGATGGTGGATTGTTTTAGAGCCGCGTCTCTTGTGATGCTCGTATGAAACTCGGAACATATTCATTTACGTTTGAGATGTACATACTGCATTGATGTTGTGTGAATTTCTTTCGAAGTATGTCCAACGATTGATATGTCCCATGTCACGTATTTTAAATTACTCGAAGCAAGTCAACTTTAGGTTGTGAGATATTGGATTATAAGAGGCGAGTGTTGCTATTCTTGTCTGTATTCGGTGAGACTCTTGGTATTACTGGATGTTAAGCCTACGTGTTATGTGTTCGACACATCTCTCTAAGTAATATTCGAAGCTACGTATTTTAGTTGTCTTCCATTTGGCTTTATGTTTGTCAATAAACTCCATACATTTGACCCCGTTCTTTCATTTATTGTGAGGAGTCCGGGTTCTTACTATTTCTGTTCCCCATTGCTCTGTCTACGCACGAGTCCAGCTCCACGCTGTTTTAACCTGTTCAGCCCGTCCACGGCCGAAAAGAGAAGTAGGTAAGTACCCATGGGAGTGTCGGTGTATTGGATAGGATGTGCGTGTGTGTGTGTGTCGGTGCTGTTTGTTTGGGGTGGGTGAATTCTGAATACTCTGTCTCCTTGTGTGGTAACAGAATTTGGGAGTTTCGTCTCCTTTACTGTTTTTTTAAAGGAGCCGCAGCGCTCATGGAGAATGCATAGTTAGTGGGATTCAAGCTCAAAGCTTTGTTATTCGATTTCCTGAAAGTTGTTCAGTTAGCTTGTAAGTAAAATTTGGTGCCTGAATTTTGTAAAGTCTTGTTTCTGAAAAGGCAAGAAAAGATATTTAAAAAAGAAATATAATTTTAAAGTTAAAGTTTTAAATCAATCTCTTGATTGTCTTAGATAGAACGATTCATGCCCGCACCTTCTTTCACCTCTGTCCGCCACGGAAACCCCGTATCAAGTGGTAGCAGAGCGCGGTTGAATGGGTCTAGATAAAGCCCTTTTTGATTGCTACTAATAGAAAGCAACTCCGCACTCTAAAAATGTTCTTAGTTGCCGGCATTTTTTAAAAAATTCTTTAACCGGGCGAGTTGGCCGTGCGCGTAGAGGCGCGCGGCTGTGAGCTTGCATCCGGGAGATAGTAGGTTCGAATCCCATTATCGGCAGCCCTGAAAATGGTTTTCCGTGGTTTCCCATTTTCACACCAGGCAAATGCTGGGGCTGTACCTTAATTAAGGCCACGGCCGCTTCCTTCCAACTCCTAGGCCTTTCCTATCCCATCGTCGCCATAAGACCTATCTGTGTCGGCGCGACGTAAAGCCCCTAACAAAAAAATTCTTTACACTTTCTATCAATATGTCTGGTCCTCGTGAAGTGCTTGCAACGGGGTACTTGCGCAAGGTGGAATTGATTTATGAGCTTCTAATTAGGAAGGTCCAATGTGGCGGCACGGTTGTGGCACATATTGCCAAACTTAAGGAATCTTTAGAACTTCCTATTTGTACCGCGGTATTTGGGGAGAAGGGCATTGATGAGGCTATCCACGGTCACTGATAATACCACCGAGCTAGCTTCTGTAGTTAGTTTTTTTGAAGTAAGTGATCCTTCTGTTAATCATCTTAAAAGATTTCAAGCTAGACGGTTTCATTTCTTTAATAGGGCTAGGGACCTACTGTATCTAAAACTGAAGGATGATCATGCTAAGGAAGCGAGTACTCTATTGGAACACCTGTCTGATATGTTGAATACAGTTAGTTAATTGTTATCGGGGGCCGCTAGTGCTAAAGTTGACCCTGTTCAAACTGTAAAATTGGCTGCGGAAGAGGACACTAGTAGGGCTACTGAGAGTAGGAAATCAGTGCGACGCAACAAATATCTGCCCCATGGGAACAAGTGTCTGTTCATCTAAGACAACTTCCACCTTTCTTTATGAGTAATGCAGGGTTTGAACCTCTCCGAACTCCAATGCCGTCCCCTATTATGGCACCCGGTTTTATCAGTTTTCCCCACCCTTAGCCATGTTGCTCAAAGGCATATGCAAGTTTTCCGTTAACTCAACTAATAAAGTTATTTTATTTCTAAGGTTCTTATTCGAATTTCAAGATCATGACTTGGTATTCGCTCTCTCCAACTCTCAAATACTGCAAATCATTAACCCCCATTCTGTAAGCGTCCTCTAGGACAATATAGTAAAAGCAACAGCTGATAGATTTCCGATAGAAGATTTCCATGCCCATTTTCTGGCTAACTTTATTACTGCTAGGGCTATGTTATCCCTGATACAGAAGTACTACTTTAGATTACAGAGGTTGGACGATAACTTGGCCGACTTTATTAAAGATATTACATTTTTCACTAGGGTATTTGCTTTCCATTTTCCAGAAGACCGAATTGTGCAAACTATTGTAGAAGGAATCTCTCCTCCTTATAGGTCGTACCTATGTTTTGCCGCTCGACCCCAAACTTTCTCTGAAGTTGAGGCAATGACAGTGTCAGCAAATGGAGTGAGATACGCTGACACTTAACGGGTCGCCAGGGTGCCCCCTCCGTCATCTAACGATTCTCGGCCACCACCTCCACGAACCTTACCCACACGCAAGTGTTATGCGTGCGGATCGCCTGAAAACCTTAGAAATAAATGCCCCTTAGTTAAATCTAGTGGAACTGGGAACGGAGCAGGTCCGTCCCAAGGTTGTTTCAAGTGTGGGTAGTTTTCCCATCTTGCTAAGAATTGCACTTCAATTAACAGCACACCACCTTGTTCAACTTCAGGTGCTGCCTCCATGAACCCAAGTGATGGGAAGTGACTAGCGTCCTTGGCTGAGTCACAGTATTCAACTTCCCGAGGCTAATCCCCCGTTAAATCAGGGAACGAATCCTTCAAGGAAGAGATTTCCTCTAATTTATTATTTGAAGGCCCCAGGGAATGCCTTAGAATTGCTGCAGACCCCATGATTCGTGCCATTTCTGAAAATTGAAGAGAACAATGAACCGGTCACGGCGTTGTTGGATTCAGGGAGCGTTAGCACCCTTATTTCTGAGGAACGGTTCCTCAAGTTGAAAGCCTGTTATGAATTTCGAGACTATCGTTTATCTTCTATTAAATGTATTTCGGCAAACTCGTCACCATTAGAAATTTTAGGCTTCAGTTTTGCCATAATTCAAATCTCTAAGTTTACTTAGAAAATGAAGTTATTTGTGGCTAAACAGTTGTGCCATATAATGTTGGGGGGCAGATTTTATGTCTCATTCGGGTCTTCAGAGTAACTCGTGCACTTTCAAGTCTGAAAGTAACGGCGTATTTATCGACCATTTTCCTTGTACCAAAACCTAAAGGTGGTTTCAGGCCTGTTATTGATTACAGGGCTTTGAACCATAAGGTCGTGTTACAATCTGTGTCACTTCCTGATCTTCATTATTGTTTTTCGTGGTTTCGCAAGGCATACAACCAAATACCCCTAGCAGAAGAATTGAAATATCTAACGGCTTTCGCCACGGATTGGAATTTGTATGTATACAACCGCGTGCATTTCGGGCTCCCCACAGGCGCGGCTGTGCTTACTAGACTGCTGGATAGGATCTTTTCCGACATCAAGTTCGAATATATTTATCATTATCTCGATGATGTCGTTGTGTTTCCGTAGACCTTTGAAGAACACTTAGATCATCTGAAGGAAGTCCTCAATCGACTTCATAAGGCTGGGTTAACTGTCAAATTACCTAAGGTAGCCATTGCTAAGCCTTCTATGTCATTCTTAAGGCATATTGTGTCGCCCGATGGTGTTTCTGTCGACCATTCCAGAACGAAGGCTGTTCGTGACTTCAAGGCTCCCAAGGGTATCAAGGATATCGCGAGGTTCATAGGCACGGTGAACGTAAGGAAATTTATTCGTAAGTTCGCTAATAGGGCGGCGCTCCTAAACCTACTTCGGAGGAAAGGTGTCAAATTCGAATGGGAGCCGTCGCAGCAAGCCGCTTTTGAAGACCTTAAATTAGCTCTTTGTAATACCGATGTATTAGCCATGCCCGATTTCTCTAAGACATTCATACTCCAAACAGATTCCTCTTCATCTGCTGTTGCTGCTGTCCTTCTTCAAGAAAGAGAACTCGGAAGGCGGACTACCGCCTATGCGCTCAGGACATCATCGGGTCAAGAAGCCAAGTATTCCATCCATGAATTAGACGGTTTGGCAGTCCTTTTTGCCATGGAGAAGTCCCGTATCTATCTGGAGCATGTCAAATTTGAATTAGAGATAGACAATCAAGCATTAAATTGGGTCTTAGCTAGGCTTCGTCGTACCGGGAGTATCGCCCGTTGGGCTATCAGAATTTCAGCCTTTCAATTTGATGTTTGACACATTAGAGGACCAGAAAATGTAGTCACAGATGGGACTAAGCCGCATGTTTTCTAATGATGTTGAAACCAGTGAACAGTAAGACAATTATTCTCTTCCCATGCTCATACCTTCTAGTATTAGTGCTATTCTGACTGATGTCGCTACGTTACTTCGTGATATCGATAAATATAAACGATAAGATCCAGTGCTGGCTCTGATAATGGAAACCCTTTCTTCTGGGGAACATGTTGTTCCTTATGTGTTGAGGAACGGAATTTGTGTTGCCTTTTGAGGCATGATCAGAAGATGACATTAGTGGTTCCAACTGTCCTTGTGCCCATGATCTTCGAATACTATCATGAGACCCCATTAGGAGGGCACTTAGGCATCTTCAAAACAAGGGAAAGTATCAGATAGATGTTTATTTGGAAGAGTATGGACGGCGAAATCAGAGAAATGGTTGAAGCATGTAAATCTTGTTTGCTTAATAAGCCCACTTTGTCTACTAATCTAGGGCTGTTGTCATCCCATCAAACATCTCGCCCGACGGAGCATCTATATATAGACTACGTCGGACATTTCCCTCAATCGAAGGGGAACGACAATAAATTTATTCTTGTATGTGTCGATGGCTTCACTAGATTTCCATGGTTATTTCCGACTAAGCTGGCTACCGCTCAGTTTACCATTTATTGTTTTAATAATATCTTCGCTTCCTTTGGTCCCTGTCAATATATAGTTTATGATAACTGAAAGGGCTTCTATCTAATATATTCTGTTTTGATTTGTCCATATCCCATGTAACAACTTCCGATTATTATCCTCAACCATCTCTGGCTGAGCGGATCAATCTTAACCATCGATCTGCTTTAATAGCTTTCCATCATGAAGATCATTCCAAGTGGGATACCTCTCTCCATTGGTTATCTTTTGCCCTAAATTCGGCCGCTCATGAGTCCCACAAGTTCACTCCGGCCTCTCTCATGTTCAAGTTTGTTCCAACACGCCGCTCTGTAATCTGTGAGCACTCAATGAGATATTACCAGAGACAATAGATTCTGATATCAGAGACCTGTGGAAGAAGGCTAGAAGTAACCTTACAGCTTCTCATGAAAAGGTTTGAGAGACATATATTCGTGGTCGGAGGCCCATCAATTTGTCGGTCGGAGATCAGGTCATGGTTACGAATTTCGTACCTGCGGGAAAATTTGCCCCCAAATTCCATGGGCCATGTATTATTTTGGATGTCTTAAATCCGGTCACCCTTTTGGTGAGCAACCCAGCCACTGAGAGAATATTTACAGTGGAGTGCATATCTCTCAGATTAAGCCCTTATACATTTCTTGTTTTTGCTGTATAGGTCACTAAATCATGGCAGTAAGGAAATGTTATATTTCTTTAATGGACCGACTAGAAATTAATTAGGCAAATGACAAATTAAAATATGGAGGACTTCTCCCCCGACCGTATACCACTTTTATTGTTCCACGTGTGTACAACCTTCCCCTCTTTTCCGTTACCCCGTTGCCATTACCTTATCCTTCGCCTCCTAAAACAAGACTGAAATTCATACACTCCTCCTCAATGCCGCCCGCCTCATATGAACCTGCAGAAGAATAAACAAACTCTCGCTCTCCACTAAAACAATTTCTATCGCCAAGTAATTGACTGTTTCAGTGCCTTCTCTATCAGCTGCGTCCGTGTCTCAACATCTGGCGAGGGATTCAGGCCTGGGGTAAGGGGCCGCTCTGCTCTGGCCCAGTCTCCAGCATAACGGCGTACCGGAGCACTATCCTTTCCGGCTAGGGCTGTGGTGCGGTAACTCAACCGCTTACCCATCTTCGATCAGTATCTCTGTATCTGGTCTATGGCGACCATCACCATGGCTTCCCCTCTCAAGGTAGCGGGAGAGATGTATCTGAAGGTTCTGCTCAGGAAATCAGTTCAGGATAGGTATCGGCGAGGCATAATTGAGTCACTGCAGGTAGAACAGCATATGGAACATAACTGCTAGAGAGGCGCAAGGCAGGAAGAAATGGAACAGTAGAAGATAGGAAGAGGGGTGTTGAACAGGGATGTATGAGGGAGGGAACGGAGGATGAACTAGTTCTGCAGTCGTTACAGTACTTAGGGAGACATCTAATGGGGTGTGTGGGCTTGGTCATGAGCAAATATACTGTTGGGCATATGGGGATAGTGTGTTAAGGAAAGGGAACAAGGATAGATCATTATCCAGGCATTAGGAGGAGAGTAAGGAGAAGCTGGTCATATGTACTATCAACGTGGGGAAAGCAGCAATATGTACTAACATACTGAACCATATCGTTTCGTGGTGATAGGGATATAATTTTTTGCATCAGGAACGCTCTGCCGGGAGCGTGAAAAGAAGCCTGGAGCTCGAAGTGGGGCAAGGCAAGCTAGACTGGACGTGGCGAGATGTGTGAGAGCGTGAAGAAGCCAAGGAAAAGGATATAACGACTCAAATACTGTCTCGGGATTCATAGATACCACACTTAAAAGAAGAAAAGCGGCGTGAAGCAGGCCTGGCAAGGTATGGAAATACTTATGTGAACAAATTTCGGCAAAGTTAAAATAACAGGAAATTTTGAGGTAATGTACTGTGCGCTTCGATCTGATCTGATGTACTAAGTGTAATTGCCTTTCTTAGCATGATTTGAGCAGGATGAGCATGGGAACCAAGCTTTAGTTTGCACAAGTGTGTGTATCATAGGGCTTGCCCGTGCGTGGCGTCTCCGTCAAGAACATATCAGGGAGCATTTACAGGATATGGGATTCAGATGAGGCAGGGTGCGTCGTGAGCTTGTAGCAACCACACAAAGCCAGTGTTAGAATATATAGTTTTGGAGAGTTTCTATCAGCCGTAACCAGGAGAAATAGCTATTACACGGAGCTAGGAAGTAATATTTTTATAAAATTTGATCAAGAAATCAGTGCGTAGATGCGTGCTACAATTTTAAAAAATACTTTCTACTTACCATCAGGAGCTCGGCGAGACGAACTATAAGCCAGAATGGGAGACATGTTATATAGTTTCTTCAGTCTAACCCATGACATGCTGAACTAGGAGTGACGGAGGTGCGTTCACAGGCATCTTAATTGTTTGCGTAAAACTGCGGTTACTGGCGGTATGGGAACATACGACAAGAGCTGATTAAGCACGAGACCTTCCTACAAACCAGCGCTCAAGCAGACGGCAGCACGGTGAACCATACTATGGAAGTGAATCAAGGACCAGTAGCCCCAGACGACGCTAGCGAAATGTTGGGCTAAGCATGTAGAAGCCAGGAGGTCGCAATGTAACAAATAACTTTGAACACATTCTTCCTTTGGCATGAGGGAGGGACAGTTCAGCTTCGCGTTCTTCTTTGTAAATAAACGTTCAATTTGCCTTAATGGCGATCACTTAAATATACTTAAGACTAATGCATGTGTTCTTTGTGTTAAGAGTTTTCAATCAATTGTTCACGGTTATAAGAGTATTAGGATTAAATTAGGTTTCACCTATAGTCATGTAAAGTAGTGTTATTCTTACTGGGGATTAATTCATGGAAGCTTGGGGAGCTAGGATAATTGAAAATTAAAGGCCGGGGGTGCCTTATAAGTATCGAATGAGGAAACTTACTGGAGTGCCAGCCGACCTAAAGAATAGGGATTACATGTTATGTTAATGTGCATGAGCTCTTCAGATATGCAGAGGACATTAAACCCCAATATTGCACTAGAAAGGGTTTTCAAAATAATTCCGGCAAGCTAACACACGACTATGCACGTGGCATGAACAGGGGTCTGTTGAATGAAGAAGAGAGATTTACTGAGTATATTCCGGATATTCTGGACGGCTTGAAGCGAGACGACAGGAAACATGACCAACAAATGGCAAAAAAGTTAATATGGGAAGGGCATCTGATTCAGAAAGTGATGGAAGCAGCTAGAGGGAAGAATCTTCTGGATGTGGTGCTGGTAAAACCAGATGAGTTCTATAGAGAAATCGAAGTAATGGATGGTATTTGTGATCACGAAGCTGTTTTTGTGGTAGTTAAAAATTATTGTGAAAGAAAGGAATATATTAAAATGAGGACTGCTAGGCAGTACCATATGGGTGATAAAACAGACATGACGGAGATTTACAAAAGTAACTATGATTGGTGGAAAACGGTACATAAAATGTAAACAGACTCTGGGATTGGTTTAAAGCAATTGTTGAGGAATGTGAAAATAGGTTTGTACCTATAAAGGTAAAGATCCACTATATTATAACAGAGAAGTAAAGAGAATAAGAAGGAGTTGCAGGGTGGAAAGAAATAGAGTTAGAAATGGCTGTGGAAGTAAGGAGAAATTGAAGGAACTTACTAGGAAATTGAATCTAGCAAAGAAGTCAGTTAAGGATAACATGATGGCAAGCTAAATTGGCGGTCATACAAATTTTAGTGAAAAATGGTTCATGGTGTGGGTTACTGTAGTCACGTCCTAGTTCGTGAACCATGGGCAACGGCTGAGTGGCCTAGTAAGTGGTCCTGAGAGTCGAGATACCAGTTGCTGTGGAATGGGAGTGGGCATCTCGGACATATTCTGAGTCATGGCCCTCCTTGTGCTCAGGCGGCTAGGACTATACAATTCACCGGTGGTCCATAACCCGTTAGGGGAGAGATCCTCACTTGGACTATGTGCAAGTAGGGTAGCATCCTGCTTCATGAACTTACCGAGCTTAGAACACTTTAAGTAAGCCTCGGACCTATGGGAGTAATGGAGTCCCACTCCCATTTGACAGGTGAGGGACTCTTTGGAAACAACTTGGCGAACGAAATGGAATTCAATAGGGAGCTATCAATATTAATGGGGGTTATGGAAGAAAGTAGAACTGGCTGAGTCAGCAAAGATGCATCTGAATGTGCCAGGAGTAAGTGATATTCGGGTAAGGGGAGATAACGAGGAAGAGATAGGAGATTATAAAGTGTACTTGACGGGAGTTAGAAAGGGAAGGGCAGAGTCTGGGGTAGGGCTCTTTATCAGGAATACCATTGCACGCAACATAGTTGCTGTTAGGCACGCAAAATGAGCGAATGATGTGGGCAGATTTGTCAGTTGGAGGAATTAGGACTAGAATTGTGTCCGTGTATTCACCATGTGAGGGTGCAGATGAGGATGAAGTTGACTAGTTTTATGAAGCATTGAGTGATATCGTGGTCAGGATCAACAGCAAGGATAGAATATTGCAAATGGGCTATTTCAATGCGAGAGTTGCGAATAGAACTGCTGAAGGATACGAAAGAGTGATTGGTAAATGTGGGGAAGATATGGGAGCTAATGCGAATGGGGAGCGTTTGCTGGACTTCTGTGCTAGTATGGTTTTAGCAGTTACAAACACACTCTTCAACCATAAGACTATTCACCGCTACACATGGGAGGCTAGGGGTACCAGATCCATAATAGACTATATCTTAACCGACTTCGAATTCAGGAAATCTGTTAGGAATGTACGAGTTTTCCGGGGGATTTTTCGATGATACAGACCACTATCTGATTTGTAGTGAACTAAGTATCTCTAGGCCTAGGGTAGAGAAAGTGAAATCTGTCTGCAAACGATTAAGGGTAGAAAATCTCCAGGACGAGGAAATTCGACAGAAGTACATGGATATGATTAGTGAGAAATTTCGAACAGCGGGCAGAAAGCAGGTTCAGGATATATAAAGTGAATGGGTAGCATACAGGGATGCTGTAGTAGAAACAGCAAGGGAATGCCTAGGAACAACTGTGTGTGAAGATGGGAAAAGTCGAACATCTTGGTGGAATGATGAAGTGAGAGCAGCTTGTAAACGTAAAAGGAAGGCTTATCAGAAATGGCTCAAAACGAGGGCTGATACAGACAGGAAATTGTACGTAGGTGAAAGAAACAGAGCGATACAAATAGTTGTTGAATCCGAAAAGAATTCGTTGGAAGATATTGGTAACAACCCGGAAAGACTGGGTCAAACAGCAGGGAAACCTTTCTGGACAGTAATAAAGAATCTTAGGAATGGAGGGGAAAAAGGAAATGAACAGTGTTTTGAGTAATTCAGGTGAACTCATAACAGATCCCAGGGAATCACTGGAGAGGTGGAGGGAATATTTTGAACATCTTCTCAATGTAAAAGGAAATCATCACGATGGTGTTGCAAACAGCCAGGCTCAAGGGGAGGAGGAAAATGATGTTGGCGAAATTACGCTTGAGGATGTGGAAAGGATAGTAAATAAACTCCATTGTCATAAAGCAGCAGGAATACATGAAATTAGACCTGAAGTTGTGAAGTATAGTGGGAAGACAGGGATGAAATGGCTTCATAGAGTAGTAAAATTAGCATGGAGTGTTGGTAAGATACCTTCAGATTGGACAAAAGCAGTAATTGCACCTATCTATAAGCAAGGGAACAGGAAGGATTGCAACAACTATCGAGGTATCTCATTGATTAGTATACCAGGCAAAGTATTCACTGGCATATTGGAAGGAAGGATGCAATAAGTCATTGAGAGGAAGTTGGTTGGAAACCAGTGTGGTTTCAGACCACAGAGAGGCTGTCAGGATCAGATTTTCAGTATGCGCCAAGTAATTGAAAAATGCTACGAGAGGAATAGGCAGTTGTGTTTATGTTTCGTAGATCTAGAGGAAGCATATGACAGGGTACCGAGGGTAAGGATGTTCGCCATACTGGGGGACTATGGATTTAAAGGTAGATTATTAAAATCAATCAAAGGCATTATTGATGACAATTGGGCTTCAGTGAGAATTGGTGGTAGAATGAGTTCTTGGTTCAGGGTACTTACAGGGGTTAGACAAGGCTGTAATCTTTCACCTTTGCTGTTCGTAGTTTATATGGATCATCTGCTGAAAGGTATAAAATGGCAGCGAGGGATTCAGTTAGGTGGAAATGTAGTAAGCAGTCTGACCTAAGTTGATGACTTGGTCTTAATGGCAGATTGTGCCGAAAGCCGGCAGCCTAATATCTTGGAACTTGAAAATAGGTGCAATGAGTATGGTATGAAAATTCGCCTTTCAAAGACTAAATTGATGTCAGTAGGTAAGAAACTGAACAGAATTGAATATCAGATTGGTGATACAAAGCTAGAACAGGTCAATAATTTCAAGTATTTAGGTTTTGTGTTCTCCCAGAATGGTAATATAGTAAGTGAGGTTGAATCAAGGTGTCGTAAAGCTAATGCAGTGAGCTCGCAGTTGCGATCAACAGTATTCTGCAAGAAGAAAAAAAAGCTCCCGGACGAAACTATCTTTACATCGGTCTGTTTACAGACCAACATTGCTTTACGGAAGCGAAAGCTGAGTGAACTCAGGATATCTTATTCATAAGTTAGAAGTAACAGACATGAAAGTAGCAAGAATGTTTGCTGGTACAAACAGGTGGGAACAATGGCAGGAGGGTACTCGGAATGAGGAGATAAAAGCTAATTTAGGAATGAACTCGAAGGATGAAGCTGTACGCATAAACCGGCTTCGGCGGTGGGGTCATGTGAGGCGAATGGAGGAAGATAGGTTACCTAGGAGAGTAATGGACTCTGTTATAGAAGATAAGAGAAGTAGAGGTAGACCAAGACGACGATGGTTAGACTCTGTTTCTAACGATTTAAAGATAAGAGGTATAGAACTAAATGAGGCCACAACACTACTTGCAAATCGAGGATTGTGGCGACGTTTAGTAAATTCACAGAGGCTTGCAGACTGAACGCTGAAAGGCATAAGAGTCTATAATGATAATGTATGTATGTATGTATGTATGTATGTATGTATGGAAGAGTATGTATAGGTACTTTAAGGCAGGTTCCAAGAAAGATATTCCAGGAATCGTTAAAGAACAAGGGGAGTGTGTATACGAGGACTTCAAAAGGCGAAAGTATTCAGCCAGCAGTATGTAAAGATTGTTGGTTACAAGAATAATGTCCAGATAGAGGAGGTGAATAATGCTAAAGAAGTATTAAAATTTACCCATGACAACAATGACATTCACAGTAAGATACAAAAATAGAAATCTAGAAAAGCAGCTGGAATTGATAAGGTTTCGGGGGATATACTAAAGACAATGTGTTGGGATATAGCACCATATCTGAAGTACTTATTTGAATATTGTTTGCTTGAAGGAGCTATACCAAATAAATGGAGAGTTGCTATAGTAGCCCCTGTGTATAAAGGGAAGGGTGATAGACAAAGCTGAAAATTGCAGGCCAATCCGTTTGACATGCATTGCATGTAAGCTTTGGGAAAGCATTCTGTCTGATTATATTAGAGATGTTAGCGAAATTAATAACTGATTTGGTAGAAGGCGGTTTGGGTTTAGGAAATGTTATTCCACCGAAGCTCAACTTGTAGGATTCCAGCTAGGTATAGCAGATATCCTGGATACAGGAGGTCAAATGGACTGTGTCGCGTTTGACTTAGCTAAGGCATTTGATAGGGTAGATCACGGGAGACTACTGGCAAAATTGAGTGCAACTGGACTAGAAAAAAGCGTGAATGAATGGGTGGCTGTGTTTCTAGAAAACAGAACTCAGGGACTTAGAGTAGGCGAAGCTTTATCTGTCCCTGTAATGATAAAGAGGGGAATTCCTCAAATCATTATTAGTGGACCTTTGTTTTCTTATTCATATACACTATGTGATCAAAAGTATCCGGACACCTGGCCGAACATGGCGCCCTCCATCGGTAATGCTGGAATTCAATATGGTGTAGGCCCACTCAGCCGTGATGACAGCTTCCACTCAATCAGGTGCTGGTAGTTGGCAGCCCATTCTTCACGGAGCGCCGCACTGATGTCGGTCGGTGAGGCCTGGCACGTATCCCAAAGGTGTTCTATATGATTCAGGTCGGGACTCGGTGCAGGCCAGTCCATTACAGGGATGTTAATCTTGCGTAACCACTCCGCCACAGACTGTGCATTATGAACAGGTACTCGATCTGTTGAAAAATGCAATCGCCATCCCGGAAGTGCTTTTCAACAGTGGGAACCAAGAAGGTACTTAAAACATCAATGTAGGCCTGTGCTGTGATAGTACCAGGCGAAACAACAAGGGGTGCAAGCCCCCTACATGAGAAGCAAGACCACACCATAACACTACCGCCTCCGAATTTTACTGTTGGTACTACACACGCTGGAAATTACGTTCACCGAGCACACCCTGCCATCGGATCGCCACATTGTGTACCGTGATTCATCACTCCACACAACATTTTTCCACTGTTCAAGCGTCCAATGTGTACGCTCCTTACACCAAGCGGGGCGTCGTTTGGCATTGACCTGCGTGATGTGTGGCTTATGGGTAGCCACTCGACCATGAAGTCCAAGTTTCCTCACCTCCCGCCGAACTGTCATAGTGGATCCTGATACATTTTGTAATTGCTGTGTGATGCCTGCCGACAGTCGGCGGTCTCTGTCAGTCAACAGACGAGGTCGCCCTGTACGCCTTCGTGCTTTACGTGTCTGTGCACGTTTCCACTTCACTATCAGATCAGAAACATTGCACCTAGGGATGTTTAGGTGTGTGGAAGTCTCCCGTACAGACTTCTGACACAAGTGACACCCAATCACCTGACCACGTGCGAAGTCCGTGAGTTCCGCGGAGCGCCCCATTCTGCTCTCTCACGATGCCGAATGATTACTGAGGTCACTGCTATGGAGTACCTGGCAGTAGGTGGCAGCACAATCCACGTATGTTGTTGGGGGTGTCCGGATACTTTTGATCACATCGTGTATCAATGGTATGTGTAAACAAGTGGAATCAGTGCTAAGGCTTTTTGCACATGATGTTATTCCGTACAGAGTAATAAATAACTTACAAGATTGTGAGCAACTGCAAAATGAACTTGATAGCGTTGTGAGAGGGACAGTAGGCCATGCCATGATGATAAACTGGGTTAAAAGTCAGGTTGTGATTTTCACAAATAAGAAAAGTTCTCTCTGTTTTAATTACTGCGTTGAAGGGTTGAAAGTTCTCTTTGATGATGATGATGATGCCAGTTGCTTAAAGGGGCCCGACATCTAACGTCATCGGTCCGAAAGTTCCCTTTGGGGATGATTGTAAGTACCTAGGTTTTAATATAAGGAAAGATCTTTGACTGGGGTAATCACATAAATATGATTGTAAATAAAGCGTGCACTTGGTTTTGACAGTATTTAGGGGTTGTAGTAAGAATATAATGGAGAGGGCATATACGTCTCTGGTGATACCCCATCTAGAGTATGGTTCCAGTGTATGGGACCCTCACCAGCTTTACTTGATTCAGGAACTGGAAAAAATCCAAAGAAAGAAGCTCGATTTGTTCTGGGTGATTTCCGACAAAAGAGTAGCGTTACAAAAATGTTGCAAAATTTGGGCTGGGAAGACTTGTGAGAGAGGAGACGAGCTGCTCACTAAGTGGTATGTTGCCCTATTGAACTAATTTTTGTTACAATTTCTTGTGTTTATATCCACGTGTTCAATACATAAACATGTTTATTGTCCCTAATACGACATTTACCACAATACAAACATTAAATGGGACAGGTTTCGCTCGTTGTGTCGAGCATCTTCAGTCATTCTTTTACAATCACCTCAAGGTTGAGTTATTATATTAAAACTTATTGTACAATTATTGTTCATTAAAATGATATTATACAATAAAATATCATTAGTATATAAAAAGGAAACATGAAGAAGTAACAACTAAAATGGGTCTATAATAGACTACACGTTAATCATAAGAAGTTGATGTCCAATTCATAGTAATATGCCAATTACATCGTAAAATTTGGCTAAAAATTCCGTTTTTTAACACTGCTAGTGATAAGTTATTTATCAAATTAAAAATGTTCGTATAAAGATTAATGAATTCAAAGATTAAACTTGCAATATATTCTCGTTATATGAGAGTTACACAATTATTAAAAACATAACATTGGAGCTTTTAATGCATCATACTTGCAGGCTTCACCAATCCCCAACTGATTTGATTACATAGTTGGTGGTGTGCTGTTCACTGCAACATTGTGGACGAATATGTCTGTAACAAAACAATGTGTTGAGTAATCGTTTTCTATAGATTCTTAAGGTTGGAACATCACTTACCTCTTTGTGCTTGTTGTTATACTGACCCTTTTATCTTCGTGTTCTTACTTCTTGTGTTATACGTATGGTGCGCGTTGTTACTTCTTCATGCTTACTTTTTATATAGTAATGATATTTTATTGTATGGTAAAATTTTAATGAATACATAATTGTAAAATAAGGTTTAATATAATGACTCAACATTGAGACAATTTTACTAAATTGCTGAAGATGATGGACACACCGAGCGAAACATTTCCGGGTTGAACCGTGTTGTCGATATCTGTACATTACGTACAGTTTGCCGACGTTTCGAATACATTGCAGTATTCTTTTTCAAGGCGACTGAAATACTCCTACTCGATCCGAGGCAATGAGTCTCCCAGGCTGCAATCACACTACAAGGGTGGTTCGTGACCTTGGTCCTTTATATCCTAGCCTTTCTGGCTGACGTAAGCCCCCTGGCTCTCTCGTGAGAGTTCTAGGAGGTATGTGTCACAGCCAGGTAGTGGGACTTACCCGCACTCTTATGTATCTGGAGGTTCGACCTGTGTGTCAATGTTATGGTCTGTATGTCTTAAACTATGAATGATAGGCGTCCAAGAATTACCGTACTGATTTTATATATTTCTTCTAAATTCATATTGTTCGGATGTTTCTTGATTCCGATAGCCTCGCGGATTTTTCTTTCCAGATTCCAAGGGATAGCTGCTAGGATCTTGGTCTTATCAAATAATATTCCGTGCCTGTTTCGGAGGAATGCTTGGCTACCGTTGAAATATCTGTTTTGGTTCTTGGTGTGACGGATATGTTCTCTTAGGCGCGTGGAGATCAGAAGTTTTGTTTCACCAACATAACGCTCCGGAGCTACATTGAATGTGGTATACTCCAGGAGCCTCAAGTTCTATTGTGTCTTTTACTGGTGGAAGATAACGAGCTAGCTTCCGTTGTGGTTTATAGATGGCTTTTATGTCGTATTTGTCCAGTATCTTGCCGATCCTGTCTGTAGTGTTTTTAATGTATGGCAGTATCGCTGTTTTCAGGCAGGTCAGTTCTACTTTCCCGTTGTTTTCTCCTACGGCGGCCTTTTCTTTGTTCCCTTCTTATCTTTTAAAGACTTGTCGGATGTTATTGAGCGAGTAGCCATTTTCCCTGAGGGTTCTCGGGAGGTGTTCTTTCTCTTCTTCGAAGTGTTCTGCGTCAGATATCGCTATTGCCCTGTTAACCAGTGATGTTAGGACAGCCTGCTTTTGTGATGATGAGACGAGGTGTGCAGGTACCTGTCTGTGTGTGTGGATGTCCTGTATACTGCGTGAGTCAGAGTCCCATTGATGTTGGGTTTTCCTAGGACATCCAGGAACGGTAGTTTTCCGTTTACTTCGATTTCCATGGTGAACTGAATGGTTACGTGAATAGAGTTGAGATGGTCGAGAAATAACTGCAGGTTATTGCTCCCGTGAGGCCAGATTACAAATGTGTCATCCGCATAACGCGGAAAACATTTCGGTTTCAGGGTAGATGTGGCTAAGGCTTTCTGTTCGAAGTGTTCCATATACAAGTTTGTTATTATTGGAGAGAGCGGTGACCCCTTCGCGGCCCCTTCGAAGTAGAAATAAGTGGCGTTCAGTCATTCTTTAGCTAGTGTTGACAGGTCTGCTGGAAGTTTCTAGTCTAGTAGCGGAAATACTTCTGTTAGCGGCACCATGCTGAAGAGTGACGTGACGTCAAAACTTTCAATTGATTGGTCCTTAAGGAGCTGGATGAAATGTCGGGAGCCCTTCACGTAGGTTTCAGTGTGTCCTGTATGTGGCTGAAGTAGTCCGGCTAGGTAACGGGCGATATCGTGCGTCGGTAATCCTATAGCGCTCACGATAGGTCGCAGAGGTATGCCCTCTTTATGGATTTTAGGGAGGCCATACAATTTAGGTGTTATATCAGCTTCTTGGGTATTTCGGCTGCTTTACTAGTATGTGGAGTTTGTTCTTAATGCGGTTGGTAGGTTGTTTTATTTTCCTGTATGTAGAATCGGTGAGTAGGTAATTGTTCTGTTTTCCGTGTGTAGTGGGTGCGTGTCATTATCACCATAGCGTTGCGTTTATCTAAGGGTAGGATTATTGTTTCCGTATCTTGACGTAGTGTTTTGGGGGCATGAATTTCTTCTTTGGTCAAATTGGATGGCGGCGGCTTTGCAGTTCTCAGAGGACATGATATATCCAGTCTGATCTCCTCTGCATATTCGGTAGGGAGGTGTCGGATTGCAATTTCAATTTTGCTAATTATTTCTTCCACCGGTATCTTATTAGGAGCTACTGCGTAGTTGAGTCCTTCTGAGTGGCTTATCTGTGAGATTAACTATTACATTCTTCTTTAGTGAAATGCCCTCAAAACACTACGTCAAGATACGGAAACAATAATCCTACCCGCAGGTAAAGGCAACGCTACGGTGATGACACGCACAGACTACACACGGAACATAGAAAAATTACTCATCGATTCTACAAACAGGAAAATAAGAAACCCTAGGCTACCAACCGCATTAAGAACAAACTCCACATGCTAGTAAAAAGTTCCACTATCCCAGTCGAAATACCCAAGAAGCTGATATACCTCCTAAATTGTATGGCCTCCCTAAAATCCACAAAGAGGGCATACCTCTGCGACCTATCGTGAGCGCTATGGCATCTCCGACACACGATATCGCCCGTTACTTAGCCGGACTACTTCAGCCACATACAGGACACACTGAAACCTACGTGAAGGACGCTGTAATCTGGCCTCACGGGAGCAATAACCTGCAGTTATTTCTAGACCATCTCAACTCTATTCACGTAACCATTCAGTTCACCATGGAAATTGAAGTAAACGGAAAACTACCGTTCCTGGATGTCCTAGGAAAACCCAACATCAATGGGACTCTGACTCACGCAGTATACAGGACATCCACACACACAGACAGGTACCTGCACACCTCGTCTCATCATCACAAAAGCAGGCTGTCCTAACATCACTGGTTAACAGGGCAATAGCGATATCAGACGCAGAACACTTCGAAGAAGAGAAAGAACACCTCCCGAGAACCCTCAGGGAAAATGACTACTCGCTCAATAACATCCGACAAGTCTTTAAAAGATAAGAAGGGAACAAAGAAAAGGCCGCCGTAGGAGAAAACAACGGGAAAGTAGAACTGACCCGCCCGAAAACAGCGATACTGCCATACATTAAAAACACTACAGACAGGATCGGCAAGATACTGGACAAATACGACATAAAAGCCATCTATAAACCACAACGGAAGCTAGCCCGTTATCTTCCACCAGTAAAAGACACAATAGAACTTGAGGCTCCTGGAGTATACCACATTCAATGTAGCTCCGGAGCGTTATGTTGGTGAAACAAAACTTCTGATCTCCACGCGCCTAAGAGAACATATCCGTCACACCAAGAACCAAAACAGATATTTCAACGGTAGCCAAGCATTCCTACGAAACAAGGCACGGAATATCATTTGACAAGACCAAGATCCTAGCAGCTATCCCTTGGAATCTGGAAAGAAAAATCCGCGAGGCTATCGGAATCAAGAAACATCCGAACAATATGAATTTAGAAGAAATATATAAAATCAGTAATTCTTCGATGCCTATCATTCATAGTTTAAGACATACAGACCATAACATTGACACACAGGTCGAACCTCCAGTTACATAAGAGCGCGGTTAATTCCCACTACCTGGCTGTGACACATACCTCCTAGAACTCTCACGAGAGAACCAGGGGGCTTACGTCAGCCAGAAAGGCTAGGATATAAAGGACCAAGGTCACGAACCACCTTTGTAGTGTGATTGCAGCCTGGGAGACTGATATTCTCGAATCGAGTAGGAGTATTTCAGTCGCCTTGAAAAAGAATACTGCTATGTATTCGAAACGTCGGCAAACTGTACGTAATGTACAGATATCAACAACACGGTTTAACCCGGAAAATTAACTAGATCATTTTACACACCGTGGAAGCTTCACCTCAAATGTCCCATTTTATGTTTGTATTTTGGTAAATGTCCTTTTAGGGAAGATAATCATTATTATGCCTGGCCTTCAGATGATAAAGTTGATTCCCATAGGAAACCTGAAATATTTAAAAATGAGACAAAGTCTCTCAAAGTGCACTGGCACTGCCAGTGGCTCCAAATAGCCTACGCAGTGGCCTCCACGGCAAGTATTAGCCATGCGTCTTTGTGGGTGTGCTATTTACCAACTGATGAGCCCAACTTGGTACACTGGAGCGAAACGCTGGCAACCAGGAATGAGTTAGCTGGAAAATGTATAATATCCAATAACGGACCAAATACTGTATATTGGTATTATAAATTTACTCATTCGGAACAAATATTTCAGGTTCCATATGGGAATCAACATCTTTATCACGATTACTGTTTGCGTTTTATGTTTTACAGAACTACTTTATTCCTTTCAATTTCAGCATCCTGCATTTTTCTTTTGATTTTCAAATTTTATATTTTTCCTCCAAATCTTTCAACTGTAACTCAATTTCCTTTTCTCCAGTTTCTTCTTTTCCTCTTCTGGTTGCTTTTTTATTTTCCAGGTATGATTTATACCTTCTTCTTGAGGTTCAAATTAAGATCAGCACTCTTCTGTTAATAGTAAGGTTTCTCGAACCACCAATGTGTTTCATACTAAGAAAACTTATTCTCTGGGACGCAAGTGATTGTTCTAGAAGATTTTTAGACTAGTAAATGTTTACTGACTGAAATGCCTGTCTCAACAAATGCATTACCATGGGATAAAATGAAACAGTTTCATTGCAGACCAGAGATCCTCATATTTCTCATGTTCTCCTAAAAGATTGTAGTAAAATTCATACAATCCCAAATCACCTGTTCTCTTCGAAATAAAGTCATTAAGTTTAGTCTGTTTGTTGATTCCTGCATTGATCTGAGCTTCCTCAGTTGTCACACAGAACTGTCTTTCAGCCTTTTCCCCACTTTTATAATATATACTTGCATGTCTGTACAAGTTTTCAAGATGGACTTCAATCCTTTTCACTGTCAAACTAGATTTGGACAATATCTTTTCAGGTTCTAGGTCACTGAGAACTGTTGCTAAATGTGTTTATAGAGGACTTTGCTCCCCTAGTTTTACCAACACAGTGGTAAAGAGATTTTTGACCTCATTCTTGAAAAGCAGCATCTTGAGCAAGCTCTTGGCAGTCCACTTTCTCTACTGAAAGCAAAATGGCACTATTTCGTTAGTCTAAATTTATTAATTTTGGTAAGTACTTGCTTCAGCTATCTTCTCAGACTTAAGAAATTTCATCATTACGTTTTTCATAAGTTCTACAAGCAACGTAAAATGGTAAACCTCTGTCAGGTTTCTTTCTGACTTTGAAATCTTCTGAGCAATGGTTCAACAACTGACAAAATACATCTAATGGCACTTAATTTTGCCTTACGTAGTGCATTCTTCACCCTTCACTAAGGTATTGAAGGATTTTGTCGTCTTGTTCAACGCACACTTTCACGAATTTGCCAATGTGATGATATATTTTAAGAGCTTGATCAACACAGCATCCATTTTCCAACCATCTCATTGCAGTGAACTTGTAAGGAAATGTGGTGCTTACTGTTATGTCTGTATATTTAGCACGTCGAGCCTGTCTAAAGAGGTGTACAGAGATCTGAAAAAATGGAAAAAATCCCAGTCAATTATAGAGATCCCTGTTTTGATGGCTCCATTCACTGTATGCAAACTGCATATGCCTATATCAAGAAGAGATTTGCCTTCGGGGTTTAGCACTTGCAAATTATTTTCAAGTTTTTTTAAAATAAAACTTAGGTTAACATTTATCCCATCCATTGAGACTTGCAAAATATTTCCTAAAGGTAAGGGGAGCCCATGTATAAACTCATCTAATAAATGATCTGCAGCTGCTCTGCCTAAAAATACAATGTTACAATATTTTGTTGCAACTTTCCTACATTGACATCCCAAAACCTTACATACAAGCCCTTTTGTCCTCATTGGACAAGTCCGTTTAATGATTCATCAAAATACATAATGTAGTCAGAGCACTGTTTTAAGTCATTTTGCAAACTTTCTTTAAAATCCATGATTTATATCATAGGTAGCCTTAGTCTTGCCCATAGAGCAATTTTACTGTCTGGGAACATTGTTTTGAATGCTGCAGAGGTTTCATCACAAGAGTTCCTGACTCCAGTAACAACCTGAAGAGCCCATATGACTTTGGCCGATGTAACATCATCTTCAATCACACTGAAAGTCTTTAAACTCCTTTGAATTATTCCTAGCACTGCTAATTTATTTGTAGTGTGGATGTAGTGCTAACTCTCGGGGCTGTGAATCTTCTACTGGAAATGGAGTACGGGTATTCTTTGCAAAGAAAGAAACTGATGGCTGGGAAGACCTAGCTTTCATGTATTTTATACGAGTAGGTCCTTTAGCAGGAGAAGTGACCGCTATCTACCCATCTTACTAAGTTTCAATGATTTACAACAGACTGTACAGTAAGCTGAAATGGAATCATTTACCAACATGTCCAACCAACCACTCAGTTCGGGAAACAATTTACTGTCAATCTAAAGTTTAATAAATATACACTGCTTGTTATCCATTACCATGAGTTTCAAGCAAGCATCCTAGAACTGAAATAAGAAAGAATAACATAAGAATGGTTGAAAGAAATGACACAAGGACACAACAAAAATTGTAGAATTGTTGTGCACTTCTCCTGAAAAAATACCTGAAAAGAAATTCAACAGCAGACTGGGATACCGCAGACTAGAGCATAGAAGTATCCCCACATATCCATCTTTCGGGAAGATTTCCCTGACTTTCCCTGACGAAAATTTTTTCTGTGACCCTCCACAATGTGGACACTATGATTTATCCCCTGTATATCTATTATCCTCGGTTGTTAACATTTAGGCCCAGTCCCGTTTACCACATTAGGCCAGGACCTATTTATATTCCATTGTGCTCCGAGCTTCTGTATGTCCGGTAATCAATACCCGTCACGTATGGTTCATTTTACATCTGACAAGTATGGGAAGTCTTCCTCTTGAAGTTCACGGTTAATATATGACAGGTTGTGTTTGTAGTGCAGGCCGCTACCAGTCAGTTGAGGTTGGGGTGCCAGTGCAGTGTGAACACACGATGAGACATGGTATTCTGCTATGGGTTACAGTAACTCACAGACTCATGTCATTTACACCGAGCAAGATTCACAACACTACATTGCACTTACTTCAGACACAGAATCATTTGCGCAAAGGAGAACAAATTCGGAATGCCACACTCTGTTCACAAACCAGAGAACGAGGAACGGGTGTTCTGACATGCAGAGCATGATCCTGAAACAAGTCTGCAAAGAACTGCTACTGCCGTACCCTTGCGTGGTCAGATCTGCATGAGCAGTTACTCTATCCCTGTCATTTACGATTATGTGCAAGCTCTTAGGCCACCGGACCACCATGCCAGAGTACATTTCTGCCAACGGCTTCATGACAGACTGCAAATCGGCAAGTAATCATGCAGATGGGGCACCAGGTACGTTTCAGTATCAATGTGTGGAAGGAACTCGGGGTAACAAGAATAATTAGGCCATACACATTACCATTATCAAATAGTAATAATGTTATTGGTTTAACGTCCCACTAACTACTTTGACGGCTTTCGAAGACGCCAAGGTGCCGGAATTTTGTCCCGTAGGAGTTCTTTTACGTGCCAGTAAATCTACTGACACGAGGCTGACGTATTTGAGCACCTTCAAATACCACCGGACTGAGCCAGGATTGAACCTGCCAAGTTGGGGTCACAAGGCCAGCGCCTCAACCGCCTGAGCTACTCAGCCCGGCATTATCAAATATATTAATAACATATACTACGAATACCAATTTCTGCGCAGTTACAGAACTTTACCCTTGCTGAAAGAAAACGTGGGTTCCACCCACATTTCTATGCTTTGTTCAATAGTTTCTAAACAAAACGTTTCATGAATGATGGATTGGTCTAAGAACCCTGTAGAATGGCTTACCCGTTCATGCGACTCGAGTCCTTTGGATTTCTACCAATAGGGACATATGTATGCCCAATCCATTGACAGCAGAATTTAAAGAAGCGTGTGAACAATGTATGTGATGAAATTTGAGCGCAGCCAGGTCTGATTGCACGAGTTTTCAATTCATTGGGAAGATGGGCTAATCAAATCATGGGTATGGATGCGTGGTAACAACACAGAGCAGCTCCTGTTTATAACCTTGGACAAATAGGCCCACATCTGCACGGGTGATGGTTTCTGGATATAAGATTGGCAATTGCTACCTCTTGAAGGAATGCAGGACACTTTTTAAACACCGTGCATAACAGAGCTGACAAAATAAATTTCATACTTGCAAAATAAAATTCATTATTTCACCACCCAATGTTAAAATATAAAAATGGAAAAGAACAGTGTTGAATGAAGATGTAGGAACTGTAATAACATAATGAGAGGACGGCACTGGAAGACGGGGCACAATCTTAACATCCTCACACAATGTCCTGTCTTCATATTCATCCTATTACATGTTCTTGTGTCGTCACTTGTTTGATCCTCGTTTTCTCTTAGATTTTTATTGTTAAGTAGACATATATCCTGTAGAAAGCTGTCCAGGTCAATGGCTTGCCTACCATGTCCAGCTTAATGGTCAGTTGGAATTTTCTTCCATTCTTAGAGAATCTGAATGTTTTAACACTGACTTCTAACATTTGCTCTAGGACTACGTAAATTCCCTGCAGTCTAGGCATAGCAAGTCCACCTCATTCCTAAAGGCCCTGAGATTTACTTCCCGACAAGGTGAAGGACTTATACTGCGATCTTACGGCTGGTTCGAGCTCCACTCAGCATTCTTGAAAACAAGGAGCAATTTGACCGTGAGGTACAGCCCCAGGGCAGAAGGCCAATGCAGATCTTAGTGGGTGGGTAGGATATCTATATTCAGATGGCCTCCACAAGGACCAAGGGTTTTGTTTAGAAGGATAACAGATAGGTACCTTCAGGGAAACAGGAACAGTGATGAGCGTACAGAGAAAGTTGTTAGGTTAAACTGTAGAGCTACACAGGTACATATTTACTGTACATTGAAACAGCTGTTGAAAAATGGCCGAGAAGTGATATTATACATGCGGAAATTTTCTTATCGAACTGCATTGTGGGGGGGGGGGGGAGATGAACCATGCCTGTGGTTCCCGTGAATATCTTGTAACCCCAGCCTGAGTTTTTATTATTTATGGCCACCTATGTGTCAGCCGAAAATGGTTCTTTTTTAACTTCTATTTTTCATCGCAAACGGGAAACATCCCGGTTGCAATGGTTACTCAAGAGTTAACATCATTACCCAACGAACAAGAGTATCACAAGCAATTCCGTGGAAAGGGAATATTACAAGTACTAGTTTAACATTCTAAATCCAGCATCATCATATATACATTAACATCCCACTTAAGTATTTCCAGTGCTTAACACTATGGCGTACAATACTATAGGTTGAACTTACTACTAGCTTAACATTATATAAGTGATAATAAAGTACCTACACTTAAAACATAACTACCCAACAGCTACAACAACAGGAGGACAAAACCCAGTTCTATTTGGTAAGACAAATATTGCAAGAAATCCTACTTGTTTAACATTCTAATTCCAGCATCATCATATACAATTTCATACACAACTAAATTATTTCCAGTACTTAACACTATAGCTTAAAACACCGTAGTATATTTCGAGCTTACTACTAGCTTAATAAAGGAAGTTCAAAACATAATTTCCTAATAACAACAACAAGAGTACATCAATTTCATTGAAAGGAAATGTTACAAGTAATACTACTTATCGCGCGTTTCGCATATAACAGAGTGAGCAAACGGACTCGAACGAGATTCGAATCCGCGACCTCCAGGGTATAAAGCCTATGATATGAAAAATAGCAGGTATATGAACACATGTATATATGAAGGGAAATTACAGGAGAGTCTATAATTCATAATTCATAAATAATAATAATGATCATAATAACGGGAATGACAGAATATTCCAAAGAAAGAAACAGAACATTCTACGTGGCCAAGAGCTTTGTGACTCAACATTTCGAAAGATACTTACTGTATATACACATTTCTTCCGGAAATGTACGATGTCACGTGTAAGGGACATAGGAAGAGCTTCTGAGCTTTTCGAGTGCAACGTGACAGGGAAGTTCCATACTAAGGAACCAATGAAAGAGCAGTGTAGCTGTGACGTGTACAAGTGACTAGTAGGGGTGGTGTCTTGGTCAAATAAAGAATTCTCGAGAGAATAGGAAGAGAAAATATTTAAACTTGTAAACAACAGGGCTTTTTGACGATCGGATCTTGGCTGTCGGCTGTTAGACTGTGTAGGCTAGAGGCCCTATCGCCGAGTGAAGAGATAAACGGCCAGGGACAACTCTTAGTGGAGCTGGCAGATTTGGAGTGGAGCCGCGAGTACGCACTAAAGTGATAATAAGGCAGAGGGATAATAAGCTTTTGAACTGAGTGTGTTTCGTTAGTGAACGATCACACGGGTTTTCCACACCAGTAGTCAATTAGGTGTTGGAGTATAATAATAATAATAATAATAATAATAATAATAATAATAATAATAATAATAATAATAATAATAATAATAATAATAATAATAAACATTCGCATTTGGAAAGTTTCGCATAGCCGACGAAGTAACGGGTTCCAGGGACGTCAACATAGAAGAAGGAAGAAGAGAAGAAAGAAGACTTAAGCCGCACGGGGTTCAGCTCTGTCCCTTACTTAAGTATTCAACCAGTGAATATATATTCTTGTGTGTAATATAAAGACTCACGGACTCACAGCAACATCTGAGAGAGATTTGAAGTTTGAATGGTGTCAGAAATTTATAAGTGTTTTGTATATAATTTCAAGGGTTTTAGAATATAAGTGATATTCAAACTGACTACACGCTCCCAAGTCCTCAGCTGCCCTATTTTTAGGGAACGACACTACTAGTTTAACTTCCTTTTTCTTTTGCTAGTTGCTTTACGTCGCACCGACACAGATAGGTCTTATGGCGACGATGGGACAGGGAAGGGCTAGGAGTGGGAAGGAAGCGGCCGTGGCCTTAATTAAGGTACAGCCCCAGCATTTGACTGGTGTGAAAATGGGAAACCACGGAAAACCATTTTCAGGGCTGCCGACAGTGGGGTTCGAACCTACTATCTCCCGAATACTGAATACTGGCCGCACTTAAGCGACTGCAGCTATCGAGCTCGGTAGTTTAATTTTTAAATACAGCGTCATTATATACTAATTCACACACAACTTAAATATTTCCAGTACTTAACACTGCACCTTAATATACTGTAGGTTGAGCTTACTACTAGCTTAACATTACAAGTGATAATAAAGTTAAGCTAAAAACATTCTAATTACCCAACAACAACAACAACAATAGCTACAACAACATGAGTACAACAAGCAATTCCCTGGAAAGAGAATACCACAAGAAAAACTATTAGTTTCACAATCTAAACCAAGCAGAAAATTATAAATTCAGTGTTCGTAATTTACAACTTTAACTATTCACTTTACACTAGCAGTAATGATCTTCTTAAATGACGATACCTGAACGGAATCACGGAATCTGTCAAAGACTGCTGCAGGTAATTTATTCCAATTCCCTATAGTCCTATTTACGAAGGAAAACTTGCCCACGTCCGTATGATAGTTTCTGGCCTTAACTTTATGCTATGATAATTTCTCGACAGGTATGAGGGAGGTTCCAACCTATTCCTAATACTACTCCAGGAAGCCCTTAACATATAGCTATTATAAAGACCACACAGGCGAGCTCTAGTTCTTCTAGATTCGAAACTTTCCCAATTAATGGTATTCCTCCTTTCATTCATTCATTTATTTAGCTTCCATAGACTGTACAATTACACATTTTGAAATATGCCAACAGTATAGGAGTTGTCGAGTGATTTCTTAACACTAACAAAAATATATGCTAATAATGCACATTTTGAAAAAGAAAAAGAACAGAAACACCAAATACCTCAATGTTAGGACAGGGCATCTTAATTTTCTAAATAATTAATAATATTAATAACCAATATTTACAAGACAAAATAAAAATCTATGAGTGTGGTGTTAATAATACGTACAGATCAATGTGGCTATATACTAGATATTAAGAACGTTTACAAGTTAATAACATCATTACCGGCACTTCATCATATATTCTTCTGCACTGTAGAAGCAGCTACTCAGAAGAAGACTTTTAAAGCGGTTGTAAATGAACTGATGGGACTACTATCTTTAGTCTTATTTGGAACCTTATTATGCAATCTGATTCCAACAGAGTCTACGTGTCTCAAGGCAATGATTTTACTCTTGTGCTCGATAAAAATATTATTTCTTGTTCGCGTCTGGTAATTGTGATTGTCAAAATTCTTTCTGAGGTGATCAATATTTTTTGACGGGTACAAAACATTGCATGATGTATATACTTGGTACTGGGAGTATTCCTAGTCTGTTAAATGATGGTCTGCAATGATCTAACCCGTTACGTCTCGACATAATTCTGATAGCTCATTTCTGTATTCAAAAAATAACATCAAGATTTGATTTGTAGCAGTCCAAGAGACCAATAGCATAAGTGATGACTGAATGGAAATATCCAAAATATGCTATTCTAACATATTCTTCACTACAACTATTAGACAAAATCCTTAAGGCAAAACAAACAGAACTCAGAGAATCCCTATTTTTTAATATGACAATACCATCTTAATTTTTCATCTATATGGGCACCTAAAATTTTTGTGGTCAATGTATTTTCAATTGCATTTGCATTTAATATAAGGTTGTGTTTTTTGCAGTTTTTCATAGTAGTTAGATGCCTTTAATTCAATGTATTGGGTCTTTTTTAGGTTCAGTGTTAATTTGTTTTTCCTGAACCATGATTCTAACCTAGACAGGACTGTATTTGCTGCACTTTCTATAGACATAGGGTCAGGATTATTAGTAATTATGTTTGTATCATCAGCATACTGAACTGCAGTTTATATTTGATAATTGTGAGGAAGATCATTCACATAGAAAAGAAAAGGCCCCGAAATACTACTCTGCGGAATACCTAAGTCTATGTTTCTTACATGAGAGTGATATGTCTCATTATGCCCTTTACTGATACAATGTGTAATTTCAACAAACTGGGATCGTTTATACAGGTATGATCTAAACCAGTCTTTAGCAATTGCTCTAATTACACTCTGATATAATTTGTGCAACAATATTTCATGGTCAACAGTATCAAATGCCTTTGAAAGGTCAAGAAATAGTCCTATCACAGTTTCATCATTATCAAGAGCATTTACGACCAACTGTGTAAAATGTGATAAAGCAGACAAAGTACTTCTGCCAGCTCTGAACCCATGTTTTGCATTATTTAACAAGTTATATTTGATTAAATATTTAGTAAATCGATCTTTCATAGCACATTCAAATATTTTGAAATAACAGTAAGTATTGATATTGGTCTGTAATTATGTAAATCGTGTAACTTTCCACTTTTAAAGACTTGGATAACTTTAACACGTCATCACACGCTCCCGCGGCAGTTTGCCGCGTTTGAACAATAATCCTAATATCTTCCTTTGTTGTCTCCAAGAATGGGCGGGCAGTCAGGTATTCCTCCCCCCACATCTCTGTATAACGACCGTAGCCTAATCCAGTTCGTCGCTGTCTCCTCTCTACGTCAGTTCACATTTGTGTTGGTGGTGTCACGTTGTGTGAGCAGATTGCTAACGTGCGTGCTATCGCGTACAAACATTAGTAAACATATTGCTAACGGGCGAGTTCTCGCGTATATTTAATATGATACAGTTGCAATATTTCTGTTTTATTGTTTGCGCCATTACCTGGAAATAGATCCGTACGACGTACAACAAGCTACAGTGAGAGATTTAGTGGACAGTGTTCCAGAATGTCATTCAAGTAAATTAGGTGAAGATACTTCTGGTTATAGTGACGTTGATGAAACAGATATTTTAGAGCATGTTAATAGTGACTCAGAAGAGAGTGTTGCAGAAGAAATAATACAACCGTGTGAGGTTGGTAACGAACAACACACCCCACCGCCCAACGAAGAGACACTGAACCTTTCAGTAGGCGCTCAGCAAGAACCTGAACGTTGTGAGCCTGTTCTTAAAATGAGACAGCAACAACCACATGAGAGGCCCCTGCAACCAGGTCAATATGCTATCTGTGATATCTGCCCTAGAAGGAAAATTAGCAGAACAATGGTTATTTGTTGCGCATGTGATATTCCCATCTGCCGAGAACATACAGTGCCAACGTGTTCGAGATGCTCAACCCAACAGCAGGATCCAGCTGAAAATGACTAGACTGGCTGATTGTTGGGCAGAAGTAATATGCTTACGATGTTTCTTAAATCAATCATATTTGTTTATATTTCATATTTTACTAATTCAACTGGACTTGTGTTAATGCAACTTATGTGAAAATGCCTAAAATATAGTATGCGGCAATTTGCTAACGGGGCGTGCTTTGATGTCAGGTCACAGGCTTGGAATTGCGGCAGTTTGCTAACATAGCGTGTTCTCGCGTTGTAAAATATTTTAAATTACTAATGATTTACAATCCTAAATATGATGTTTTGGTAAGTAAATTCTCTTTCTTACAATGTTGTTAACGTTTGAGGATTGGTTTCTTAATTTCAAAATCAGAGCAACAATATATAACATGCGTGAGCAAATTGCCGTGGGACGTGCTGTCATGTAAAAATAAGGGGGCGTGTGATGACGTGTTAACTACTTTTAGGAGATTAGGAAGCTGACCACTAGAAAAAGACTCACTGATGAGGTAAGTTAAAGGCTGTACCAGAGAAGGAGCACATTTTGTAATGAGTTACGAAACGCATCGCTCTTCTTGGAACTTTTTCTAGGGAATTAATTAAACCCACCCTGTACGGATACCAGCACACAGATCCATATTCGAGAATCGGTCTTAACAAGCATTTACTAGCTTTACTTTTGGCACCAGAATTACCTTTCTTGAGATTTCGCAAAATAAAATGTAACGATCTCGAGGAGTTCTTAACTATATTATCCACTTGCTCTGACCAGTTTAAGTCTTTTCTAATAGTAACACCTAAGTACTTACAACTATCAACGTCAACAACACTTTCCCCTCTAAATTCGTAATCCCTATTTCCGGTCTTTTTTTTAATGAAACACTATGTCTTGCTTTTTCCGCTGCAGATTTTCTTTTGATATTCACGCTCCCATTTTTCAATCGTATCAAAATCCTGCTGAAGCAATAGTTCGTCCTCCTCTGTCTTTATCTCCCAATATATGACGCTATATCGGCAAAGTGGCACACTTCTGATTTTATCTAATCAGGCATATTATTAATGAAAAGTATGAAAACAATTGGTCCAATAACACTATCCTGAGACGCAACAGACGTTACACTTATTGGGGAAGATAACGTTTCTCCCACGCGCACCCTCTGAGTTCTTCCACTGAGGAGTTCTCTTATTCTTTTTACAACTCTGAAGTCAATGCCCGTAAAGGAGAATGTCGTCTGGCACAAGATCGAATACCTTAGCAAAATCAATTACTATTGCGTCAATCCTTGATCCACTGTCGAGCTTATCCGATACATCATGACATAGGAACAGAGCTGACTTTCACAGGAGAAGCCTTCCCTAAAACCATGCTTCCCCTTACATATCATTCCAGAAGATCCCCATTTTAACCTCAAATAATCTACGTACTATTAATTGCTCCATTTGTTTGCATACAATTGTCGTCAAACTTATCAGTCTGTGGTTATTCAAGTCGCTCTTGTCGCCCCCTTTGTGAACAGGAGCTACAGTGGCTGATTTCCAATCTTCTGGAACCTCCGTATTGTTCAGTGGTATATTAAAGATTCTTATTAAATGTGGTAGGATTGCTTCACCCCCGAGTTTATGTGCCTCTCAGAAATAGAATCTGGCCTACGAGATTTATATCTTCTGAGTTTTGAAAGACTTTTACGCAATAATGAATCTTTAATTTGGAAATCATTATTAGTTTTCGAAAAATTGTCCCTGAATAACTGTGCCGCCGGATTAGAAACCTTTCCGTAGTGCTTATTTAATGCTTCCGCTTTATCTATACCTGCTGTTGCCAATAAATCCCCTCGTATACAAAGGGAAGGAACTGAATTTTTCTCACCCTACAATCTTTGTATATATTTAAAAAAGGGATCCATGAATTTTGATTTTCATTTAGAATGTTGTCTTCAGCCAGTTTCTCTTCTACTAGCAAAAGCTTCACCGAACTTCTTACTCCGCTTTGCACGCATTGTTATTATTTCTTCTGTTGAACGCTCTCCTAGTCTTACGTTTAAGCTTCCTAGTATTCACGGTGTAGTACGGCGGAACTGAATTTTCTCTTTCAATTGAAAGACTTGTGAACATAATTTGACCCAATGCGAGCAGATAGCGTCACGTGTGAGACCTGTTGTCGGAAGCATTTCTTTCTTCTCGTAAGTAGTATTTTTAAAAATAGATTTTCAGGGTTGTCTTGAGAGATAGGAGAAAGGGATAGCAACGTGTTTCCTCTCATATAAGCGGTGTTTCAGCTCTTTCAAATAATGCTATGGGACTCTTATCCATTTTGGGACTATTAAATGGTATATCTTTTCAAGTAATTTGATGTAACAGTATCATTTAATTCTTCTCCTTTGTTTTGACGTGTTTGCCATGGATATATAAAAGATGTGTCTTGCCTAGCATTTTGAATGGTGTTGTGTGGCTCGAGCCTAGTTTTAACTTTATTTAGTGCGTGTGTTTTCGCTATTTTCCAATGTCACTGAAATGATGAAGGCAAGGGGCTTATACTACCTGGTGTGAATTGTGTGTGTGTGTGTGTCATAGCTGATTATCTGTGTGGTTGGAGACCGTTGTTTTGTTTGCATTATGGGCCTACGATGCATTGCTCGAGCCTGGAAGTCTTTATTGTAATTGCGATCGTTTGCTGTGATAAATTCATTTCCAAACAAGATCCTTATTCATGTAGCATGTAATCTTTCAACTTAATCAGCCAATCATGAGGGAATTATTGAAGTTCATGATAACATAGAAGTCAATTGACATCATGAATGGCATATATCCAGTCAATTTATTTTTAGATATCTCTATAATTCGTAGCAAACTCACTCAGGTGAGTGTCAAATATAAGTAAATATTTGATATGTGAAAATTTACAAGCTCAGAACCCCATGGTACCCAATAAATCCGTGTCCTGAATTTCAATATTTTGAGGTGACGTCTACTAGTGTTGTGCGAAAATAACCATATTTGACAAAAGTTGAGTACTATTGCATAATGTTCCTTCTCAGTGACCGTTTCTGTAACGCTGTTTATTGACTGGGTTGAATAGTGGGAGTTATATATTATCTGTTCACCTACGGGCATCTACAAGTGACTGGAGAGCTCTTTAGGGAGAACTGATTAAAACAGAATTGAAGAGACAATGGGATATGATTTAATGGGTGCATTCTATTGTCAATCAAACATTCCCGCTCGTATTACTCGACTCTGTGATGTGCCGTGATAAAAGGCTAAGTCACGAGGAACCAGAACCACCCATACCCATACAATTATGATCAATGAAATGGGTTATGCTATAAGAAATGAGCATCGTTCTTCAAGAAATGGAAATATCTAGTCGATGTGCTGGCTGAATTTGTGATTTGATTGTATAAGCAAGTGAAATATTATGTGTGAAATATTAGTTCCCTAAAAAGAATGGCAAATGTTGTATCAGAATGTTGTTGCAATTATTTAGGAATAACATTGCATTTATATTTGACTCCACAAGTTGCAGGTGAACCATGCCTCATGGCATGTTTACACATGTGACGTTCCTCTTATGCAAATGGCTGCTTACAGCTTCAATAGGGAACATGCATGATCCGGGGTTTTAATTAAAAATATGCTAATCTGATTCAAAATTTCGTGCAGAATTCAAAAATGTGATCAGAATGTACAAATAATAACTCCAAACGTGAAAAAAATCTACGAAAATGTCACGTCACGCAAGCACGCGATCTCATTGGTCTGACGTCATCGTACAGGTTGACTGAATTAGCAGACGAAGTAACACATAGTGTGCTGTGAGAAGCAGGATACACCTCGCGTATTTCTACTTTACGTTAGTGTCTAGTATGGTTGAATTCGAGGTCTATACATTGGATAATAATCTGAGTGGTATATTTTAGACTTAAAATGAATCCTGCGCAGACAGTGAGGCAGAAAACTTATAAATGGTGTAGAGTTCCGATGTGCAATAGCACATCGCATACCATACCAAACAAATTGTTTATAAATGTTCCAAAGACGCTAAAACTAGGGAGAAATGGATTTTGGCGAGCCGAAGAAATGCTGGTGATATATCGGAAAAGTCTACAGTTTATTTTTTTTGAAGATTTTAACGTAAGATGAATTTGTTTGAATTTTCAAATCACTTTTCCATGTCAGCTGTTCTAGTGGTAAAACTTTAAATTTTAATGTATGATGCTTTATTTAAATGCTTCAATTACATCTTGGAATATGAAAGTAAAAAACAGTGCATTAAATAATGCTGATTATTAAAGTATTCTCCAAACCTAACCTATGTTTTGGGTGATCCATGTCAAGATAATAAATCAAAGGGGTTATGAACCATTTTGACAGCTCTAATTCTACCAATATATCTTGGCATGGGACAGTTATGTATGTCTTTATTGAGGAGCTTAATTGGTAAAGAAATTTAGGCTATATCTAAATACTCTATAATGTAACAAAGAATAGGCGTGTACATCATGAAAGGAAACAATGTGAATTTAACAAATGTATAACTCTACACAAAACCAATGCTTGTCTGTTGGGGTCTTATAAGTTAACAATGCTCAATTATAATAATTATCATAATATTAATGAAATAAATAACATAATTGCACACAGGTGAAAATAGTGATGTAGGTGTTTAAAATATTATCCAACTTAGCATAAGTTTTAGGTTATACAAGCCAAGTCAATAAACCGAAGGGTAAAAATACCGCGCGAGTTGGCCGTGCGGTTAGGAGCGCGCAGCTGTGAGCTCGCATCCGGGAGATAGTGGGTTTTGAACCCCACTGCCGGCAGCCCTGAAGATGGTTTTCCGTGGTTTCCCATTTTCACACCAGGCAAGTGCTGAGGCTGTACCTAAGGCCACGGCCGCTTTGTTCCCATTCCTAGGCCTTTCCTGTCCCATCGTCGCCATAAGACCTATATGTGACGGTGTGACGTAAAGCAAAAAAAAAGTCACAGCACCCAAAGACATTCCTGTATTGAGCGACTAAAATGTCACCGGGACACTTTTCTTTCCTGATATGCTCAGCTTGTTAAAAGCCAAATGTAATTACTGTTATTGGCTTCACGCCCCGCTAACTACTTCTACGATTTTCGGAGACGCCGATGTGCAGGAATTTAGTCCTGCAGGAGTTCTTTTACGTGCCAGTAAATCTACCGACACGAGGCTGACGTATTTGAGCACCTTCAACTACCACCGGACTGAACCAGGATCGAACCTGCCAAGTTGGGGTCAGAAGGCCAGCACCTCAACAGTCTGAACCACTCAGCCCGACTTGTGAAAACTAGATGAAGTCATATTTATCTTTATCATATTTAACTTTTTCCCTCCACAAAGATACTTAATTCTCTTTCATGGGCCCTGGAAGTGGGTAGGCCAGTTGTCCCAACCATAAATATATATTTTTTTGGGAATGATAGATTATAGCCCTATAGTACTATGATCTTTCTTTCCTTCTTTCTTTCTTTCTTTCTTTCTTTCTTAATCAGTGTATCCTTCAGGGTTGGTTTTCTCTCGGACTCAGCGAGGGATTTCACGTCTACCACTTCAAGGGCAGTGTCCTGGAACGTGAGACTTTGAGTATGGGATGTAACTGGTGAGGAGGGCCATTACCTCGCCCAGGCGGCCTCACCTGTTATGCTCAACAGGGGCCTTGTTGGAGGATGGGAGGATCGGAAGGGATAGACAAGGAAGAGGGAAGGAAACGGCCGTGGCCTTAGGTGCCTGGAGGAGAAGTAGGAAAATACGAAAAACCACTTCGAGGATGGCTGAGGTCGGATTCGAAACCCTTCTACTCAGTTGACCTCCCGAGGCTGAGTAGACCCCGTTCCAGTCCTCGTACTATTTGTTTTCATCTTTCATGGCAGAGCCGGGAATCGAAACCGGGCCTCCGGGAGTGGCACACATTAACCACTACACCACAGAAGCGGACTAGTACTATAATGCTACCTATATGTTTATGTTAGTGCTGAAATCAGATTTCTTACTTTACTAATGCTGAAAGCCCGAAAAAGTAATGTTCTTCTTTAATAGGGGAATCAGTCTAGAAGGAAATGTTGAAAGTGATGTGATATCTATCCAGGTTCGTTGTTATCCTAATACTATGGGTTACAGTACATTGCACGTATATAAAAGACGCCACTTACAAACTTGCTTGTTATCCGCGAATTTCTGCGGCCACAAAAGTAACATTTTTCAAGAATGATGACATCTACACATGGTAGATTGTCTGACTGTGCTGTTTCGAACCTTTCTTCTGTCATTTCGAAGTTATTCGCGATCGTGAATAATAAACAATCGGCTTTTAGCAACGGCTGATGCACAACGGCTGTTAGAGCTCCATGCGGTACTGGATCGTGACGTCACAGCGCGCCGCTTACGTCAGAGGCCGTTTCACTCGCCTTGCGGAAAGGCACTATTAAATATTTTTTTAATAGTAGAAAACAAGGCAACATACCACAATGTAATACGTTAACGTACTATTTCATTGGTGTACTTCTCAAAAAAAATATTTTTGAAAATGATGCATGTTCCCAATTCCGATGACTTATGTATTTCTCAAAATGTACTAGAGAGGACAGCACCCTCAGTGGTAAACCCGGAAGATCGTTCATTTTACGAGATGAGTAACGTTTTCTCTTTGAAGTGAATCTTGGCTTTTGTTTATGTGAGAGGTAATAACAACGGAGGCCACGATGATCGAAGTGGCGTTTTAATGTCATAAATGATATATATATGTTTACAAACTTAGGGCATACATACATATTTCCTTTTATTTTAACCGTTGATATTAAAGGTATGTTGATCTTGTTTTAATTCTGATATTGCGATTATTCATAACTTTCCAATAATAGTTGATTGATATGCATCTTTTCTACTCCGATGTATGAAATGAATTGCGTGTGTGTGTGGCTGTTGTTGTGATCTTGGTAACTGGGTCTCAGATTGATTCTATTTGTGTGCACTGCGTTCTCTGATGCTTCGCCATCATAATGTAAATGCCCTTCGTCTCGACCAGAAGTTATATTCTTGTCGTACGATGCGCGTGAACAGATGGATTTGAGTGCGGGATTTTTACCAACCACGTCGCAAAATTGTTTGCATGGTGCACGATGATACTTGGTATGAGCGAGACCTCTTGTTTATGACCATGTGAGTCATACTATTTGAATTAAATTTGTCATTATTACCTGGAACGGCCGTTCCTATTGCTTCCCGATACCGTACCTACAAATGCGTGAATGCTGGGATGTGTTGGCGAGTGTGGGGAAAGGAAAAGTGGTGTGTCGGTCGATCTAATGTACTTTTTGTCATGTATCTGTACCTTATGTTTGCTCTCGGTACAGTTTTATTTATTTTTGACGTGTCTCTGTCTTGGGCGTTTGCTTGCCCGGGAGGCCGCCATGTTTGCTTTTTCGTATATATAGGTGATGCGGATGTCTGTGGTATTCCTTAATCTATTCACATTTTCTTTGGTCCAGAGATGTTTCTCTCTGTCTCATCTCGATATCTTCTCTTTTATTTTGACCTGCCTTTTTGTTGTCTGTGATGTGTCGATCTTTGACGACCTATTGGTATTGTTGAGTGGATAATGGAGTGAGTAGAATCGTGTTATGAATGAAACGCATCTCGTAAAAGGGACGACCTGAATTGGGTTGTAATAATGGAAATAAAACTGCCACATGATATAACGAAGGTGTTTCTGCGGCGGTGAGCTTGTTATACTATCTGATTGGGTCTTGACATAATAGTAATGCTGTGCTCACATCATTCATTCTGAAAGGTACGTTTATGTAAATACCCATTCTTGTTGGTCCACTGTTCTTGTTTACTTTTTAAACTTATATTATCAATAAACCAACATTTCATTGCTAGTAGTACTAGATTCACATCCTCGTTCTCCAACAATGGGTGTCATTTTCAGTTCAAGGCTGTGTCCCCTTGGCCTTTCCTAGTCGCGGTCCACGCCTCAATTTTTTCGATGTCTCTATTACATTTGGTATTAATATCGACGTTTTACCGGTTGATGAACATAGAAACATAGAGGGAGGAGTGTTGGCTCAAAGGTTAATCCCTGAAGGAATGTAGGAAGGATCGTCCTGTCAATATGCAGGTCTAAGCGGGGACTAGAAAATGCGGTGATATCCAAGTAACACCTGGATGAGGGAATGTCATAGCGTCCCGTTGACCAGGGTGTACAGGTCACATCTTCAGGAATTTGCCAACCAAGATGAGTACAAAACTTTGTCCTGTATATATTCTAATACACTGCATATTGTGTAGCTAGATTTTCTCACTTCACATTTATGATTAATATAATTTATACGTATATGCAACCTAAGCGACGCCGAAGTGTCATCTGTATATATATGTTTTATGTCAGGCGAACTGTATATCTTAGATGAGAGTATAGTTGGGAGTTAAATTAATGTTGTGCCGGTTTCATCTAAATTTCGAATGTACATTTTATAGGTTGTAATCTATGAGAATGTCATTGTGATCTAGCCTAACGCCTCAGTGATACGGTTTTCCCAGTGAATTTAACTTGCCAAATTCTTCATGAATTTATTATATTATTATATTGTGGAGGCTAGGAAGTTTTCCATTACAAGCCAGATAACTCCTACGGCTTGACCGATTTTTCATTAGAGAAATACTTCACTATATAGTATGGATTTAGATAATAGAGTTCATTTGTGTTTATAGATGAGATAATTTTCTTGGGCAATTATGAGCATGTATATTTAAGTTAAAATTTTAAATCTGTATGATCTACATATGAGATTATACAGAGTTTGTTGAATGTTAGGATCGTCGATGTGATTTATGATGATGCCGTGTACGACTGTAGTGTTATACTATTTCTTGGGGAATATGTATTACACATAATGTAATATGATCTTCGATAAATCCAAAAATGTTGATATTTAAATACGGTAGAACAGATCCTCGTCATGCGAAATCCAGGCGTGATATTCCAAAATAGACAGGCAGATATGGTCTTACAATTGTACCGTGAGGGTACTGATCAGAGAATAATGTCTTCGAAATGAACATGTGAATAATTATCCCTTAAATTTACGTAATACATGAGAATGGGGCAGGTTTCCTCTGAATGATAACAGACATAAACAGCGCAAAGTTGTTCGAACATAATGCTATTCCAATAAGATATTTAAGTTGCTCCATGAATAAGGGAAACGTTAAGGGCATGTTACCCAATGTACAATCTATTTGTTTCCCTTACAGTAGCCGTAGTACTTGTGCATGCATTTTATAGCTTTTGGCAGGAAATTTCAGCAACCCAGAGGAGAGATCGTGGACGAATTTAGATGTTATGCTGACATGATGATCTCAATTCATGATTGTTCATTATGGTATTGTGTAGTTTTGAATATCCATTTTTTCTTCTTCTTAAAAATATAATTCGATTTATGATCCGCGGCTAGCTGCAGAGTCTAGTCCTTGTTCCATGTCAGACTCCACGGCACTGCATGTATTTTTATTTAGTGATGGCTCAAGTTGTTAATTAGAAGCCGCTTGTTTTATGTGACTATTTCCATGGCATCGATTATACTATACAGATTTACAAAAAAAAGAAAAAGGAAGGTGTAGCAGGTGTGTACAATATGGTAAAAGAAGACCTTGTAAGCAACGAAAAAGTTAAGGATTTGAAACAAAAATGATAGATGTAAGGCTCTCATTTAAGGATAATAGGGAACATGACATTTTAGGGTGTACGGATTTGGACAGGTGTAGGACGATGTTGATGCTGCATTATTTGATAATATAGTATCAGCTATGCGGGCAATGACACAGTAACTGCAATCACTTTCAACAATTACACGAGCCTTGGATGCAAACAAAGAACTTGGAGTAGACAACAGCACACGCAGACCCACGCCAGGTATGATGGCTTACAGCCTGATGATAGGTCAAGCCTTGCGATTGTGCGACAACCTTAGAGAAGACAACTGGAAATGAGAAGAGTTGGTGGACATTACGGAGAAAAGGAAAATGTCAATTCTAGGACTGAGTGAAACTAAATGGAAAGGCAAAGGGAAGAAAGATGTGAGGAAAAACAATACCCTCTACTAAAATAATAAAAACAGAGAGATGACGAATGGAGTAGGATTGATATTGTCTAAAATGTTAGATGGTATTGCAGAGATCCAGTACATCAATGAGAGAATTATAAAGGCAACAGTTCACCTTGGGAAAGGGAAGCTGACACGGGTGCAAATGTATGCCCTCAGACAGGATGTAGTCAAGAAGAAAAGAACAAGTTTCTCGAATACCTACAGGAGGCCATTAGTGAAGAGAGAGTAATCACCATAGGAGACCTCAACCCACAGCTAGGGATAGACTGGAATGGCTATGAGAAAGTCATGGAACCACATGGCTATGGGATAAGGAATCCAGAAGGGGAAAATCTCTTAGACTTCCGCATAAGAAACTGTTTGGTAGTAAAAAACAGTTGGTTCAACGAAAGAGTATGTCACAAGAATATCCTTTATAGCTGGACTGGAAAGAGCGAGACTGTCATTGACTATGTCATTACAGATAAAGGAAGAAGTAGACTTGTGACTGGTGCCAAGATTCCAAGCGAGAACCTCAATAGCGACCTCCGGTTATTAGTAGCAGATCTGAAAGACGTTAATGTACCAAAGATAACAACCAGGAAATTACCTAAGATTAAGGTGTGGGAACTACAACAGATTGGAAAAGGGACTGACTATCAGGACCGTATAAGAGGACAACTGCCTACAGAGGAAGTGGAGAGTGGTGAAGAAAAGTGGACAAGATTTAGAAACACTTTGATAAAAGAAACAACAGAGATTTGCGGGAAGGCAAGTGCAAGATTAAGGAAAAAAGGAGACACCCTGGTGGAATGAAAAAGTAAGGTCCTCAATAAAGGAAAGGAACACAGTACAAACAGAACGAGATAGAGAGAAATCCAAGCAAGAACAGGTAAGGAATGAGGGGAAGATCAGAGACCTCAACAAGAAATTGTGAGTAAAGTGAGTAGCAGGAGAGGAGAGGATAAAGTGCAGGGAGAAATTTACTAAAAACAGAAGGAAAACAGCAGAGGCAATATGAAACTATTGTTCAGAGTGATAAAAACAAAATGAATTCAGATGAAACCATCAAAGCAATTGAGGATCCTAACGGAAACCTGGCCAGGAAAGGAGAGGACATCAGATAGGTTCTGAGGAATCATTTTGATCATCTATTGAACACGACAGAAGCAGATCAGAGAACAAAAGAACCAGCTGTTGAATCCTGCACAGAGGAACCTCCTAATTCCATGGGCAGAAACAGAAGCAGCCCTTAAGAGGATGCCCCAAGGGAAATCCCCAGGAAGCGATAATGGACATGATTAAAGCAGCAGGAGTCCAGGGTTTACAGTGGCTACACAGAGAGCTCAATGCAGTTTGGAAAGATGGCATGATACCTACTGATTGGAGCAAGGGCGTCGTTATCCCCCTGTTTAAGAAAGGAAATTACCGAAAATGCTCCAACTACCGGGGAACAACACTCCTTTCTCAAGGGCTTAAGATTCTCGAGAAAATCTCAGAGAGCAGATTGCGAGTCATCATAGGACCACGGTTTGAAGAAGAATAGTACGGTTTCGGGTCTAACAGGTCAACAACAGACCTAATCTTCAGTGTCTGTATGTTAATGGAAAGAGGCAAAGAACTGTTCATGGTTTTCCTTGACACTGAGAAGGCTTATGACAGCATTACAAGAGAGAAGATATGGGAATGCCTGACAAAAAGGAATGTGCCAGAGGGACTGGTGAGGACATTTCAGATGCTGTATAACAGCTGTACCAGCTGTGTGCGATTGGGTGACAGGCATTCATCCTGGTTCAAGACCAATAGTTGAGTCCAGCATGTCAGTGCGCCATCCCCATTATTGTTTGTCACCATCATGGATGGCATAATGAAGAACATCAAGAAAACCTGTGGTGAATTACATGAAATGGCCTTCAGTGATGATGTTATGATCTGGGGAGGAACTGAGGAACAAGTACAGATGAGACGCAATGAATGGAAGGTTAAGTTCCAGGAGTTCAATCTCAAGACAAGGGAACTCAAAACAGTAGTGACTGCAATAAACAGAGAGGGATGACCAGCAAACATCATGCTGGGGAACCATCCACGTAAAGCTTTACATACCTCAGCAGTGTAATATCACGAAATACTCTAGCCACCAAAGAGGTGGCAAACAGAGTGCAGAGAAGCTCTCACTTTTACCAGCAAGTACAAGCACTCCTCTGGGAACCCAAAGTTGGTGCTGTTCAATCATTACTTCATACCAATCTTAACCTCTGGTATTGAAACCTGCACCCTCACTAAGAAAGACTAATCAAGGTTGCAGGCATCTGAGACGAAGTTCCTTAGGTCCACAATTCAAAAAACAAACTGGGTAAGTCAAGGAATGATGTTTCTAGGAATGAAGCTGGGATTGTTACAGCATTGTTAGATTGGGTAAGCATGTCCAGACTGAGGTGGTTTGGGCATGTAATGAGGATGGAGCTAACAAGGGCAGTATATGTTAACTTGGAGAGATATGTCGCAGGGAAGTGGATGGTGGGAAGACCAAGAACCCACTGGATGGCCATTATCAAGTTGGACATTACAGATAGGGGAAGGGCACCGGAGGACGTCATTAATAACAGAACATATCTCAAAAAGACAGAATGAAAGAGGTTCGCCAACAGTACCCGGGAATCAGGAACTGTAAAATGATGATGAAAATGACGCAGAAAATAACATTGTCTCAGTTTACTGAATGTTAACTGGGAGGACAATGCGAATGACAGAAAGCATGAACACAAAAGGAAAGAAGTTAATCTGGGAAGGGAAGATTAATTAGAAAGTGATGGACCCAACTAGAAGAGAAAACATTCCGGATGTCATGCAAACCCAAATGATCTCTACGGGGAAACTGAAGTGACAGGTGGTACAAATTATAACAAGCTGTGTTTGTCATAGTTAAAAATAAGTGTGATAAAAGGGGAAGTTTTAAAAGTAGGACCATTAGATAATGCAGTATATTTGATAAGAGTGGCAAAGGTGTGTTCTAAAAATGTGTAATTATCAATGGAAAATCATAAATATATGAACAACCTATGAGTTTAAAGAAATTATTGAGGAGTTTGGAAACCGAAATTTGCTATAATTTGCATACATATTTGTATTTTTTTCTCTTCCACCTTTTCAATACAATTGATATTGTGTTGTTAGAAATTCATATTGCTACAACATTACATTAAAAGGGATATGTTTTGGTTGGTTTCAAGCGTTCTCAGCCTTTGTAAATTATCTCAAGGTTAAGACCTGACATTGTTAATTAGCTTATAACTAATTTGTACTTAATTATGATTCTAAAAACTAAGTGGTAAAATACGTCACCATAGGCATTTGTAAACACAACGGACAGTTTAACAAGTCCCCTACAGCTTCTTCATACGTATAACACAATGAGTAGAAACACGAAAGCAAAGAGTCACCGTAATATAACAAGTACCACGAAGCATTGCAGTAGCAGTCAAAGGGGTAGGTGATGCATACCAATACAATCACTGTGAAAGCACAATAACGCACATTATCACGTAATTTCCTTTGTTACAGACGCAACCTCATTTAAATATTGTGAAAAAAGAAAAAATATCAACACCTCAAGATTCTTGGATTGACGTCCCTTTTGACTAAGCTATCAAAGAAATGAACTAATTCCAATGTAAAATCTGTTCGTCAAATCAAGACTAGTTCGAGGAAACTACCAATAGTTGAATTTTACCGTTTACAACTAACAGATTACAGAAGCATGCCTCAAATCAATACATGAAGCAGAATATTTCCACCGCATTTAAGACTTTAAGCCATTGAGTTTAACAGAATTTACGACTCAAATTTTAATACAATAAGTCAACTAACTTTTGTTCTAAAAAACAATGAACTTGAGAATTTTAAACAAATCTCATTATTGTGAAGATATTACTGTGTGTTGGACGTCAATGTTATTAGAATCAACGAATATCCCAATTTTAGCACTGTCATTTAAATTGTTACACTGTTCATTGTGTTTACAAATGCCTATGGTTACGTATTTTGCCACTTAGTTTTTAGAATCATAATTAAGTACAAATTAGTTATAAGCTAATTAACGATGATAGGTCTTAATCTTGAGATAATTTACAAAGGCTGAGGATGCTTGAAACCAAGCGAAACATGTCCCTTTTAATGTAATGTTGTAGCAATATGAATTTCTAACAACACAATATCAATTGTATTGAAAAGGTGGAATAGAAAAATAAAAAAATATAAATTTGTGTGCAAAAACAGGTATGTGCCGCGGAATGTGGTAACGAATGGTAGAAACCTCCTAAATAATAACAGGAAAATAAAGAGATTAACAAGGATGTGCAGGTTGGAACAAACAGAGTTAGCAATTTTTGTGGATGTAATGCAAAATACAAGGAACTCATTTCGAAAATTGGATCTAATAAAGAAGACAGCTAAGGATAAAATGATCGCCGTCATACGAATTTTAGTGAAAAATGGAAAGGCACATATTTGTATTTTGAGCAGAAAGGGGTTACAAGGAGGACATTCCAGTAATCACTAGCAAAAGGGGGACTGTATATGTGACTATTTACAGAAGGCAGGAATATTCAGTCAGGTTCTTGCTTACAAGGATGATGTCCAGGTAGAGAAGATGATGAACACTAATGAAGTATTGAATTATACCTATGATAACGAAGACATTTACTTGAATCACAAAATCTGAAAACTGAAAACACAGCTGGAATTAATAAGACTTTTGGGGATTTAATATAGACTTCGTGTTGGGATTTAACATCATAACTGAAGTATTTATTCGGTTACTGTTTCCAAGAAGGAGCTATACCAAATGAATGGGAAGTTGCTATAGTACCACCGGTGCAAAGGAAAAGGTGTCGATAATTACAACCCAGTCCGCTTAACATGTGCTGCAGGCAAACTCTGTGAATGCCTTCCTTCTGAGTATATTAGACTTATTTGTGAAACTAATAATTGGCTTGATAGAAGGGTACCGTTTCCATTGTTCTAAGAGCAATTTATTTGAGTGGAATTGCATGCCATTTCCACTAGTGAAATTAAACATTGTGCATAAAGTGATAGAATATCAAGGAAATGCGGAGTAGCACGAAAGAGTAATGGCCACGATCGCAGAGCAGTGCATAAGACAGATTACTGTTCGAATTGTCAACTCAAGCACTAATATAAAATGAATTACAAATGAATACACATCCATGAAAAGCGGACGAACTTCGGGCAAGAAAGAAACAACTTGTTTACAGCACTGAAACTGATATATATAGTAGCAGCGGAATAAGAAAAGGATATATTGCAATTATACGCGAGAACAACGTATAATTACTGTAGTAATATTAATACATTCATGCTAAATATGTGAAATACTTTAAGATTCAATCAGCCAAGTGTTAAGAGGAAGGCACAGAATAGGCCTTGGGCTCGTGAAAGAAGGAATCGGCTATAAAACGCCATTTATATACACTAACTTAAGTAACAGTTACATTCATTAAAAAGGAATAAAGCAAAAGCGGACATATTGAAGGTCTGCATAAAATTAGAGAGATAAACGTCTATTAAACCGATTCTCGATATCATTGTAATGTCAGAAGGCTTTACTTATGTTACGATGTTTCAACTAATCTCTTCTATGAACTTCTATCTTTAAATTGCGCAAGACAACTACATCATGGACCTGTAAGAACAACGTGGGCCGACTGTTCGGGGAAAATCCAGCCAATATGACGGACACGGGAGAGCCGCATTCCCGAGAACATCCCGGTGACTGGCGGCGGAACCTCGAGGCTGACCAAGGCTACTGAAGGCTAGCCGGAAATGACAATCCCGGTGGCCAAAGGAGAAGATAAATTTCGTAGAGATATGAATTTAATCGCTAGTTTCTATACATGATAGATTGCATTTGATTAATATATGGTAAATCGTATATGTTTTCGAAACGAATAAAATTAAGACAGTTTCTCGCGAGTAACCTAACAGTGTGTCGTTACAATGAAGGAAATAGGCAGTCTTTATAAAATAATAATACCATCTCTAGTTAGGGAAGTGACAAAATAGTATGATAGTGTAATGTCTACGATATTACTGAGTCATGGTGAACCATGCCGTAACATGTCTGAAGTATTTGAGAGTAAAATGCTATAGGATTTTAAATGAAATGCAGGATATTATTTTAACAAATATAGGTTATATGTTGTCATAAATGAGTGAGAAGGGGTTAGATATGTATATAAAGATAGAAAGAACACACGTTGATGTCAAATGTGAAGACATTGATTCGATGATAGACTTATTTTGTTAAATATGAAGATTGATATGCATCAATGTAGCTTGTATTCAATAAATGTTGTGAAGTATTGCATGAGATATGAAGTGAAATATGAGAATGGAAATATTAGATGATACGTGAGGATGAAAATTATAGAAATGAAATATGAATATAATGGTACGAGGATATAATGGAAATGAATGACATATTGAATGAGAAAGACTGAAGTACTGACGCAGATGCGGATCGATAGTGTTTATTAAGCAATAACGATGTTTCATTGGTTGGAAATACATATCATGATGACAAAATGAGGCATTAGTTGTGAATAGTGAGATAGAAGTTGACCAAAAATAAATCCTAATATGAATGATTATTTTTGAATATTGCATTTTCACAACCACATTGTAATCGAAACCGACTTTCAACCTATTAGGTTGTGTTACGTACATTTAGTACGTTTTGAACAGATGTTTAGTACAGAACAAAAATGGCCAACCAGACACCAGTGGAATCCGAACCCACAACCTCCCTATTTCACGGCGGTTGCTCTACCAATTGAGCTATGGTGGTCTAGGGCATCTTTATTCTGTTAGAAAGGATCTAAGCTACAGGTCTGGTACAACTGCCATCACACTGTAGAGTGCATTTAAGTTGCCCGTTGAGGGCCAAGTCAATGAATATTGAATTTTCACGACCGCATTGTAATCGAAAGCGACTTTCAAACTATTAGGTCGTGTTACGTACATATAGTACGTGCTGAAGAGATGTTAAGTACAGAACAAATATGGCCAACCAGAAACCAGTGGGAACCGAACACACAACCTCCCGATTTTGCGTCGGTTGCACTACCAATTGAGCTATGGTGGCCCAAGCCATCTTTGTTCTGATGGGAGGTTGTGGGTCCCGATCCCACTGGTGTCCAGAACTTCTTACTATGGACAAATTAGTGCCGTGTCAATAACGACTGATTGTGAGGGAATATTTTTGAGGGTTCGACAAAACATCATTAATGTTACTCTGGTTAAGGATGAATCCATTTATGAACGCTATGTATTGCTGTTAACTCTTCCCATTAGTAAGGGATGCAGTGTAATCTTTCATTATTCCTACATACCAACATCTACCAAATATTATTGGTCAATTTCAGAACGAGAAATTCCTGTCCTTCTTGAATGACGCAACTCAATGCAACCCATTCTCGTTGTGTTGTACTGCTAGAGGAGAGAGCGAAGGGAGTAGGTGTGCTTTTGTGGTCAGTTGGATTGTAATTGAATTTCATAAAGTAGTTTCAATTATTATGAAATCCACGAACATTTTGATTAGTTTATTGAATAGATATATAGACTAAGCATTCAACAGCTTTTTTTCGTGGGGTTCTTAGGTTATCCAGTAACGTATTAATAAATCTTCTCAATATACTTACATTGTAATTATATTTCATTTCCTGCGTAAGTTGCATATCTTGATACTCTTGACTGTTGAGGGTGAATTAGTGTTAAAGGGGAATGAGGTACGAGGAGACCTTAGTGTCTATTTCTGTCAAAGTTCTAAATCAGAGATAAAGATTGCCAATCCCACTCACCTTCTAATTAGTTCCTTCCTTCCATCCTTCGTGGCTTTGTGAATTAGTAGAAGTAAAATTATTATTACTAGCACAGGCTGGTAAGCTTCTTTTCTCCAGAAAAAATAATAAATAATAATAAATAGTAATAAAAAATAATAATAAAGCACAGGCCAACTTCCAGGTGTATCATTGTTCAAAATGAAGTATTTCTGAAAAAGGTAAGAAAAATATAGGAAAGAAAAAAGATATGAAAGAAATGAATATCTTCAAGAGTGGAAGTAGGATGAGAACCTGGGGACCTTACTCGCTAAACGATGCGGCAGCCGTTGTGTACAGAAGTGAAAAATAACCTTGAGACTCGCCTCTTACCCATTCCCTTTGCTACATACTGTAACTAACAATTCAGATTAAGGTCACAATTGACCTGTTGCATTGAAGATCTCGAAAATAACCGTCGCAGTTTTCATGAAGTAGCGCTTCAAAGTAAGGTAAAATTTGCGCTCAATATGTGACATCACACTCATATTCAGTTACTAGAAGGCGCCCTATTGAGTAGTGCGATCAATTTAAGTTTGATTTTGTCGGTAAATCGTGGTCAGTTGTACAGAATAACGAAGTGAATAAAGGAAAAGATAGATTTGATTAGGCTTTATTTCTAATACGAATTTCTACAAAACACGTAAAACATTGTGGTCTTTAGAACAAGGAGAGTCTCCCGCCATCTTTCCTGAAGTGAGCTAAAATATGCTTTTTCAGATCACTCTTACGACAAAATGTACTGCTGCATAAATCACAACAGTACTGCCTTTCCGCAGAATGAGTTAACACGTGATCTCTTAGGGTACCCTTCCAAGAGAAAGAACGATTGCATTCATTACAGGAATACAGCCTAACTCCAGAGTGAGTCACCATATGACTTTTAAGTCCCTGTTTTCGTGCAGAAGTAAACTTGCATACTGTACAAATGTAGGGTTTTAATGCTGAATGGGTTACCATGTGTGTCCTAAGAGTACTTTTGTCAGAAAAAGTATCATTGCATTCATTACAGTGAAGCCTTTCGTTAGAGTGACTTAACATATGAAATTTAAGACTTCCGCGATGCGGGAAAGACATAGTGCATTCCTTACAACAGTATGGTTTGAGTCCTGAGTGCACATGCAAGTGATCTCGAAGATTAGGTTTGTTAGTAAAAGCCTTCTCACAAAGTCCACATTTGTATGGTTTGGGCCGCTTCAGAGAGTGAGTGTGTATGTGGCGTTTTAAATCCTTAGGAAAGGAAAACGTCTTCCCGCAATCGTAACAGGGATACGGTCTAATTACAGAATGTGTTAGCTTGTGACTATAAAGGGAACTTGGACGTCTGAAGGTTGCCGAGCACACTGTACATATATAAGGTCTTACTCCAGAGTGAGATAGCATATGAATTTGAAGTTTATTTTCCCAGAAGAAAGTAGCATTGCAATGGCTGCAGCTGAATGGATTAACACGGGAGTGAAGGCGCATATGTAATTGAAATCCTTTCTCAGACTTGTAAGTCCCTGTGCATAACGTACACCGGTACGGCTTTTCCTTAGTGTGTGTTAAAATGTGCTGTTTAAGATGATACATTTGAAGAAATTTCCTACCGCATTCATTGCAGCAGTAACGTCGTAACCGTGTGTCAGTAAGAGCACTGCGCCTCAGACGACTCCTTCTAGTGACTGCCCTTACATCAGTATTCTCCTCACTGAAAAATATATAAAAAATTACAACTTCAGAGAAAATGAAATCATTTAGTACAAATTCAAGAGAGATTGATAAAAATAGATACTGATACATTCCTTAATACCATCTTTCAGTACTGCAACAAGCAGGTAGGCTACAGACTAGAACCAAGCACACTTCGGCTCCCTGACATGTGACGTCAAATCATGGAAGAGTTGAATTGTGTGCGGCGATATCGGTGTGTGACGTCACCCAACGGGTCATTCGAAATTGAGACGTTACTCGGGTCGGACACCGAGCTTAAGCTCAGAGGATCACTAAACCTTGCAGACACAACTACGATGCTGAAGTGTGAAAGGTCAACCAAACTCCTAGACTTCAGGTAACATACCTTAATCTTACAAATATAAGACTGATGCATGACCAAGCTGCAGAAGAGTACAAGCTTAACTTTATAGGCTTGGATACGACCCCACGTTTAATCTAACTATCCTACTAGACAAAATAGCTTCGATACGTTACTCTCATGGGGCTAACTCTCGAGATTTACCTCAGGAGAACACAACTAAAAACTGAAAATACCTATTAGTATAATTTTGTTTTACTGAACTTCGATTTCAGAGATGGTGCAAGGGCTACTAGGCAATATAGCTCTTATTGGATTGACTCTGGAAAACTGCTTCAGAGGCTCACAACATATCTCACGACCTACAGCTCTCATCGGACTTAAACACGGGAAATGACACGGTGGCTACTATATAGGATGCATTGCTCTTTCTATTACAAGTTGCTTTACGTCACATCAACACAGATAGCTCTTATGGCAAAAATGATAAGCAAGGGTTACAGCCCAGGCATTTGGTCGTGTGAAAACGGGAAACCATGGAAAACAGTGGGGTTTAAGTCTCTATTTCCAGAATACAAGCACACAGTTACGGGACACAAACCGCGCAGCCACAGGCTCAGTGACATTTCTGTTATGGGGATAATTGGCGTGAGATCACTGAAGGGCTCTCCACTTGCAACTTCGAATTTGCCCTTCATCGCATTGAGGAACTTACATAACATGGCTTACCTAAGATATTATTATTTATAAGTTTCATATTCCGTATTGATTGGATTCAATGTAATAGACAAGAAAAATGTTCCACCGATCAATACTATTTATTGTGAATGAATTATTGCACTAGTACCGGTTTCGGCCTCTCTTGGCCATCATGGAAGTAAAATATATTGCAGTATGTTGCATTAAAATATCTCTGATTAAAGGCGGTGCTGGTTATAATAAACTAAAACCTATTAAGTGTGCTTGGACATGAGTATAATATATAGGCCACATCATAAGACACTAAAAATTATAGCACATTAAACACATTAAAACATAGTATATTTAAAAAAAGTCTATTAAAATTTGAGGTCATGTTGCGTAGCATTCATTCTTCAATCCTCTTGTAGTTCTTGTGTTCATTAAGTTGTATTAGGTGATCATAGAGAATGTTCTATGGCTGATATACTTTGTATTGGTATGTTATAAGAACTCTTGTCATTAAAATTTGAAAAATTGAGTACTGTGCAATTCAACTGTTGATGTAGTCCAGTAAGATTTATATATATAGCGAGACAGGGTTTGATTTTAGAACAGTTGGTGGTAACACCTCTCTCGTCTATGCACGTTATATGGTTGTTGTTATTATTGTTGCTGTGGAGGCTGTGTACCGATATGTTTGGAGACTTGCTGTGTTCTGCTACGAGTACATAGTGACTTGCTTGGTCATACTGGTCAAGGTCTTGATCTGGTACATCCATCCTAACGGTGCACGTCCTCTAGGTCTTCGGCTGTCTACTTTTCCCTCTATGACAAGTATTTCCATTGCCTCCTGTCTTCTGGCAATATGACCCAAAATATCTGTGTTGTTTTTGGTTGATAAAGATCGACAGTCTTGTTCTGATGCCGAGCTGTCGCTGGATCGATTCATTAGTACGGTGTGCTGTCCATGGTATTCGCAGTAATCTCCTACTGCACCGCATTTCTAGAGCATCAATCCTTCATCGTCCAAGTTTCTGCTGCATAGGCTGCGATAGGGAAAACCAGAGTTCGAATCAGGTTGAGCTTTGTCTTGGAAGTGATGGAGGTGTCCTTCCAGATGCGAGTAAGTTTTGCTGTTGAAATTCTCACAATCGCAATGCTCTTACGAATCTCAGGTTCACAGTCTCCGGTATTTGTGACAATAGATCATAGATACTGGAAGCGACTGACCTCATAATCTGCAATTCTTGTTATGGCAGGTCTGTTGTTATTTTTCTTTTTTTGCTAGGGGCTTTACGTCGCACCGACACAGATAGGTCTTATGGCGACGATGGGATGGGAAAGGCCTAGGAGTTGGAAGGAAGCGGCCGTGGCCTTAATTAAGGTACAGCCCCAGCATTTGCCTGGTGTGAAAATGGGAAACCACGGAAAACCATCTTCAGGGCTGCCGATAGTGGGATTCGAACCTACTATCTCCCGGATGCAAGCTCACAGCCGCGCGTCTCTGTTGTTATTAAAACGATCTATAATCATCACTTTGGTCTTTTTATTGTCGATTACAAGACCATATTCTCTGCTTCGCTCGTCTAATCTCCGCATGATGGATTCTAGTTCATGATCATCTGTTGCAGTTATCACAGTTTCATCCGCAAATCTGAGATTGTTAACATTCCTGCCACCAACTGTGATTCCGTCACCCCAATACTCGAGAATCTCCCTCATAATGTACTCACTGAATAAATTAAATAGGAGGGGGAGGAAGAATGCAACCTTGTCGCATTCCAGCAGTAGCAGAAAAGATGTCTGAGAAGTTGCTATTAACTCCCACTGTAACAGTGTTCGAAGAGTACAACTGTTGAATCAGGCACACTAAATGTCTCGGCGTACCCATCTCAATGAGCACAGCCCAGAGCTTTGACCATTTTACCTTGTCGAGGCTTCCTCCTAGTCCACGAAGCCCAGGAACATCCCTTGTATTCTCCATGAGCTGCCGGATGTTTAGGACCTGACCATGAGTTCATTTGCCTGAGACGACCCACGTTGGTTCCTCGGATATTAGTGCAAGTAAGATCTTCAGCCTCTCGTTCAGCACCGTGAGCATGATTTTACCGGCATGGGAGATGAGGGCTCTCGGTCCATAGTTTGCATAGTATTGCAAAATGACAGCAGGTCGACATGTAGTGTTCCAAGTGCTCCGTATTTTCTTGTTCTTTATAGTGGTTAAACGCGTCACGTGTGGAAATAACAAAGTGATCTTTAACGATGGGATGTTCAGTGAGCGTCCTAGCGGTTCAATCCTCCAAGAGAATTTGCTAATAGTGAAACATTGTAAAATATCGTGCTTAACATGGTGCGCCAGTGAAAATGTGTACGTGACCGCTGGTACTCTCAGTGCGCTTCAAGCGAAGCGCAGGGTTGCCAGACTACCCTCATAAACATTTCACCTCATTCTCCTGACAGTAGCTGCGTATGGAGACGTAGAAACAAATCCAGGACCTCCAAACAGAAACGTGAGCAATATAGAATGTCATATTTGCTGTTCTAAGGGCCGCATCAATCAGCTGTACGTGAAGTGTGTGTCGTGTGAAATCTAGACGCGTAAGACCTGCGCCAAAAATATCTCCATCTGATTACCATAAAATTAAACGTGGCTTGTCGTCTAGGCAGTGCTGGAAGTGTTGTCTCCCGATTCCATCGGACTCGTTCTTCGAAGTTCCAAAGTAAATTATGTAAATAGTAATGACTCGGTTACCAGTGTACAGGGCTCCCGAAACATCACCATTCTCTCATTTAATGCCCGTAGTATAAAGGGTTATAGGAGACAGCAGGAGATAAGAGCATCACTGGCAAGTATCAAACCATCAATCGTAAGTGTCTGTGAAACGTGGTTGAGCAGTGCTACTTATGACGGTGAAGTATTTCCACAACCATACTTGGTCTTCAGGAAGGATAGAACCTGGATGTCTGGAGGGGGTGTTCTAGCTATACGACCGGAACTACAACCAATCCGACTAGGATACTTGGAGACTGACAGTGAAGCTCTATCGCTGCAGGTGACATGTAGGGGCAACAAATTCTTGATAGGTAGCATATATCGGGCCCCGAAATCCAAACCCTGTATAAATGAAGAATGACTGGAAACTCTAAGGCGAATGCAACTCATTCAGCACAAGTACATTGCCGTCTACCTCACAGGGGACTTCAACCTGGACATAATATGGACCCGTGATTCCGCTACCATCCCTGGAAATCCATTGGCAGACACATTCCTCACAGCGTTCTACGATCTCTTTCTGGAACAGCTTGTCTTAGAAGAAACACGTATCACCAAAACATCCCGTTCTATATTAGATCTATTTCTCACCAATCATCCCTCCTCCGTATCTCGAGTTGAAGTCATACCCGGCTTCAGTGATCACCAGGCCATTCAGGCAACTCTAGCTACCCTAGATTGCAGAAAACCTGTCAAACACAAATCCAGGCCTCAATATAACTTCAGGAAAGCTGACTGGAAATCCCTCTCCACCTTACTGCTGATCACCTACCCACCCCAACCTCCTTATCAACCTGTGACGTAGACTCTTTGTTGCTCGCCTGGAAAAACACATGTTTCTGGTGCGTGGACCAAGCTAACGGGAAATCCACCTCCACGCCCGCAGACATTGCCTCAGCCTTCAGTGAAAAATTTCAAGAGAATTTCTTCCAGCAACAATCAGCCGGGGACATGTATATAACCAATACACCCGTACCGCCCCTCCCTCTCACCAGCCTCTACTTCTCGGAACTTGAGGTACTAGCAAGTTTGAAGAGGATTCGACCCCATGCGGCGAGCGGCCCTGATGAAATACCCAGCCGTATTCTCCGTCACTGCGCTGAGTTAGTGGCACCATCTCTCTGCGAACTATTCAACATGTCGCTTCACTGTGGATCACTGCCTCAAGACTGGAAGTGTGCTGATGTAGTTCCGATTTTCAAGAAAGGGGACAAAGCACTATCGGCCCGTGTCTCTCACATCCCACGTATGTAAATGTATGGAACGACTGGGAGCCTCTAATATACGGGAATACTTCCGGGAAGGTAATCTGCTAAGTGAAAGCCAGCACGGTTTTCTTCCAGGAAGATCCTGTAATACTTTATTAAGAAAGGTTATTGATGAGTGGCAGTTCTCTCTGGAGAAATCTAAAATTGTTCAGGTTGACTGCGTGGCTGTGGACTGGGCTAAAGCTTTTGATCAAATCCCTCATGAACGACTTTTGTTAAAATTAAGACAGATGAATGATAGGGGAAGTGTACTGCCATGGTTGCGGTCATTTCTCGAGGGTCGAACACAACGTGTTGTGTTTGATGGAGTTCGTTAAAGCAACCTCAGGAGTATGTCAAGGCACCGTCCTCGGACCTTTATTTTTTAATGCATTTGTCTCTGATTTACCTAAATGTGTGACCTCAACCATAGCTCAGTACGCTGATGACACTGTAATGTACAGGGATATACAATGCGCAGATGATTGTCTGAGGTTACAGTCGGACTTGGACACTATAGCGGTGTGGTGTTACGTCAACGGTCTCAGCATTAACGCTGGCAAATGTAAATACATTAGGTTAAGTAGGTCTCACCCAGTAGAATGTATATATCACATTAGTAATGTACATATTGAGCGAGTTAAAACCATGCATTTGTTAGGAATAACCACTTCTGAACAACGAAAATAGAACACACAAACAGAAGAAGTGAGATGCAAAGCTGCCAGGGTCTCGGTTTTATGCACAGAAGCCTCCGTGGGTGCAAGTCAAATGCTATACGGGCGGCTTACCTGACACTAGTGAGACCTATAGTAACGTATGGTCTACCCGCATGGCACCCTACCACTGCAGCTAACCTTCACAAACTAGAAGGAATCCAACGTCGCGCTGAACGACTAATTAACAAGAAGACCTACCTGCCTGCCCTCCCGTCAATCGCCTCCTTGTGTAAACAAAGCGACGTCACCTTCTTACACAAGTCCCTCACAGGGGCCATTCACCTTTCACCATTCCCTCGACTCTCCTTATCCTATAGCTCCGTTCGTAGAGGCAAAGGGGTGTGTCTTATATCCCCTTTGCGCGAACTGAGTCCTACAAACTAGGTTTCTTTGGTCGTTCAGCACGGATTTGGAACGATCTACCACCAACATTAAATGTAGAAATGTAAATATAGTTGTCATGTTAGGAAGCACATGCGGTGAGAAAATGCAGGTGAATATGTGGAGGAATGAATGAGAGAGTGAAAGGTTGTATAAATGAGAAAAATGTACACATTAGGCTATACTTCTTTACCTGTAAATAGTGTGTATGACTGTTTTTAGTTTAGGATTTAGCTGATTATTTCAAAGGTCAGGGGGCACTACGTGTAGGGGGCTTGTCCTTTTCCCGTGGCCTTCCATAGATACTGTAAAGGTTTATGGTAAATAAATAAATAATGAATGAATGAATGAATGAATGAGTGAGTCAAGTGGAGAAAATTTTTTGAACGGTGGTACGAAGATGGAGTGGCACCACTTGTTCGACCAATTACCAGATGTCCATATCTTCTGACATAACCTGTGGAGGTTGTCGACACCTACTGTCGGCGCAGAAAGTATGTGCGGTCGAGTTTAAACGCTATTAAAATTTGAACCAGTGCATCAATCTAAAATATAATCACAGCATCGAAAAGCTTGTTTTATTATGCAGTTTTTGGTGGTATTTGCACATTTTATTATGTTTCTCATGAAAGTTATATTAGGTGGAATGCAAAAAGTACCAATTTTCTTTCCCTTTTTTGTTAACCCAAATTAGAAGTACCATTACATAAAACGCGGTGTCCGATTTTCATAAAATTTAGGAGGATTATGGAATGCACTATTTTAAATATATATCTGAATTCTAATTGCTTTACACGTTTTGGCAAAAAAGTTATTGTTTTTGTAAAAGGTTGTCCGTTTGATGCTGGGTAGTCTTCCGAAATCGAGATTGACGTCATCAGAAAGTTAACGTACAGTGATTTCTGCACTTTATTTGAAAGCGAACGATTGGCGCTCTGGCATGAAATGAGCTTGCTTTCGCCAGGGGTACCAGTTAGCGCAAGTCTGAGCGTGTTCACTTATATTCTGGCACTTAGGTGTTAAATCAGTGAAAGTTTCTATTTAACTTTCCGCATAATTACAGTTTTTACGTTTCCCATCAGCTTTTCTCGTCAGGGCTTTGGACCTCCAACGGCAGCTTGAAAAGTGTTATTTTATTTTTACAGATTTTTTTTCGTATTTTGCAAATTTAGAATATTATGTACAATGTATATACAGTCTGTATAATGGATACTATTTGCAATGTAAGCATCTGTTTGCGTAAGTCATTTATTCATCTACATCTGATATATCATCACTGAAATGGAAATTATCATTGTTACTTTCGGAATCCGAGTCCTCAATATCAATAATTAGAGGCTGAGAAATTATATTTCTCCCAATAATAAATCTAAATTTATTTTACGTACATTACACACCCTTTCCAAAGTTCAGGTTTCACGGAATGTTACGTTTCCTCACACAGATGTCCGATTATATTTTCACGGTTTCCTTTTTATTGTGCATTTGCCATATTAACACTTGATATCTTATTTTTCACGTAAGCCCAAGTGAGTTCTGTGGCATTTAACTCGCAATGCGCGACAGGCAGGCACTCCAGTTCAACATCTTGGTTCAATTATTTCGTAATTTGGTAAGTCTGTTTTGTGGAATTGCAAAATAAGGCTTAGCGTGATTAATCCGGGCATCGGGAGGCAGAGAAAGGTTCCTCCAAGAAATAATATTAGTCTTCAGCCAAGCAATCGTTGGTTTTTCGTTTCCGGGTCAAGCATCCTATGGTAAGGTGCCCGATCAATCACAATAGCCGATTTCGGTGGGAGTTTCATTAAAATCTTGCGAACCCATTCCTCAAAATGCCGAGAATTCATCTGCTTGTGACAGTCTCCAATCGTTTTCTTTCCTACAAAGCAGTTCCGCCCCATCCAAAAAACCGTTTTTCTGGCACCAGATGGGGTTCTAAAGGCCTCTCCCCGTCCTGCCGTAGTTTTATAACCCAACGCTTCTATTAGGTTTTCTTGCCAGGCATATTTAAACATGTGACTGACGACATCAGTTCTCATCTGTGTAATACCCCACTTTCTCGGAGACGCCATACTTTTCTTAAAAATGCATGCCATGAAGCAGCAACAGCTACTGATTCCATAAGGACAGGCTTTTTGTTTAATTTCTTAAACCTGAAACCCATGCCTTTAATCAGTTGACGAAGCTTTGTACATGACATAAATGGGAAGTCCGGTATATGTTTTCAAGTTTTTCCTTCAGTTTTTTAATAGTTCGAAACAGTTTTACCAGAAAGAGTGAATAGACCTGCGAATTACTTCAATAGTAAAATTATCCACTTGAATACTCGAACGTCCGCTCGATATCCACTTTTTGTAAGACGGGGTCGACAAATCAGCACACGAATTTTTCGCATTTTTCCACTTTAAATATCTGCACTGATCGGAGCGAAATACCAAAACAATCTGCCACTCGTTGGCACAAGGGGTATCGATTTTCACGTAGACTTTATCCCTCCAGCGTGAAAAATCAAACTGCACTTACGTATTTCACCTTCCGAAAATCATGACCTCAGAGGCATTTTTAAGCCCTCTCCCAAAGAAAGACTGAGGCACAGTCCGCCAGAGCCTGTAAACGACGGAAAGTTTCGATGATCTTTAAATGTTTAATTACTTACCCCCCCAAAATTTCGGAATATTGAGGCAATTTTGATGTCCGTGCAGACCTTCGTTTCGAGGTATTTCGCGGCTGAACGGTAAGTCGTATCACAAAACGGATGGAACAATCTCAGTTCAATTTGGAGTGATATACGACTTTGATCCTATGACGTTTCGTCATTTCTCTGTTCCTTATATGTTAGATTTGTCTCGATTTCTCGATTATACCTACATTTTTCTCTTTGTACACGTATAATTCGTAGCTCGAATCACTTTTACGAAAGGTAGAATCATCTAATTCTACACGAACATTGACCCACCCAGTAACCATACGTGAGCCGAATTCTATGTTTCTAGAAGTCATATTAGTACCGGTACCCAAAAGTAATGCACTGTGATAAAACCTTATAAAATTTCACTCAATTCAACGTTTCTAACTCAATTTTACACATATATAGATGAGACAGGAGACAGTATCTAAAGACCAAGCATTTAGACCGCTAAACGATGCCTATTACGGTACAATCCGTTCGACAATATAATGTAACGCTTAGCAGCAGTTAATCTGTAAATGAAGGTTTGCGATTTTGTAAACATGTATATACTTCCTATGTCGATCTATATATTGTAACAGGAACGCCCGTACTTCAGTTTATCGGAGAGCATGAGGAACGACAAGGCGTGTACGGCCCATGCTAAGAGAGTAAGAGAGAAGGGTAGTGAAAGAAAAATTCATGATTAAGTGGATCCTTCAGTTTATTCAATAAATAGGCAAATAATTATGTCACCTTTTATAGCTGAATTGTAGATTTGTCCCTGAGGGCGTGAAGAGGACGTTGTCCCGCGGCGGCTGCGTCGTCTTGCGGTCGGCGTCGGCGTTGTCTTCCGTCGTTGGTGTTTGTATTAGTGTTGATGACTCGAACCAGAGGCAGGAACGGGGAAATGTGGAGCTTCCACATTTGACGTCATGGGGTACTGGTGTGACACTTCCCTATGGCGAAGCACGCCGAAATAGTTCCCACAGCAGCAAGGATAAAGTTAGAGTCACAGTTCGTATTTGGAATAATACGCAAATGAAACAATCTAGAACCTTCCGAGGTACGGTGATCAAGCACTTCATAAAGAAAATTAAATTTATCGAGTACAGTCTCTGCACTGTACTCCACCAGCATAATACATTTGTTGAAATAAATGACAGTCCAAATTCCCGTACGTCGTGATTTTCAGATTAACACTGGCACTTAAGATCATAATGCAACACAGTCCAACGGAAAGACATAGTCTTTAAATGAAATTGAGGCTGGCTAGAAATACTACCGCTGCTTTCACACAGTCTTTGAACGAAATCAATGCTGGCACAGTCAATGCAAGAACACAGTCTTTAAATGAAATAATGCTGACACAGTTTATGTGAGAACACAGTCTTTAAATGAATTCAAGCTGGCGAGAACAGAGTCTTTAAACGAATTCGAAGCTGGCACAGTTTATGTGAGAACACAGTCTTTAAATGAATTCAAGCTGGCGAGAACACAGTCTTTAAACGAATTCAAAGCTGACACAATTAATGCAAGAACACAGTCTTTAAACGAATTCAAAGCTGGCACAGTTTATGTGAGAACACAGTCTTTAAATGAATTCAAGCTGGCGAGAACACAGTCTTTAAACGAATTCAAAGCTGACACAATTAATGCAAGAACACAGTCTTTAAACGAATTCAAAGCTGGCACAGTTTATGTGAGAACACAGTCTTTAAATGAATTCAAGCTGGCGAGAACACAGTCTTTAAACGAATTCAAAGCTGGCACAGTTTATGTGAGAACACAGTCTTTAAATGAATTCAAGCTGGCGAGAACACAGTCTTTAAACGAATTCAAAGCTGGCACAGTTTATGTGAGAACACAGTCTTTAAATGAATTCAAATATACAGCCGGACCGAGAGACGAATTATGTTGCGACGTGCTTACTTGCACACACTCGCTGACTCACGGCTTACTGCCGACTCACTCCACTCTCTGCCTTCAGCACACTGCCGTCGCATACCGCACACTCTCTCTGCTTTACTGCAGGCTCTCTGCTTACATTCTGCCTTACCCCAGGCTGGCGACTCGCTTATATTGCGTTCATGCAGCAATGGAACACGAAGGAACCTTCTGCGTGACGTCGCTTGTCCTTGGCCGGTGTTCTGGAACGTCGCGAACTTGCTCGCAGTTCCCATTATGCCTGTGCGCTCGGCGCAAGTTTTAAAGGCTTACGGTCGGGTGTTAGCGAGCTTCTCTTAATAAAAGAATGAAACGTGAATGCTCGTAGGGTGTTACCGTTTCATCTCCCCCCCTGCTCGGGAAAAAGAAAATTGCTGGGCGATTTTCTTTTCGCTCATCTCCTTGTAAAGTATTTCAAAAAACTTGAACAGTCTTCTCACTACAGCCAGAGGATTAATGTAAGGTGTGACGCATTTTGATATGATTCCATCATTCTCCATCTGTTTAATGATGACCCGTGCTTCTTCCAAGTACTTCATGGGTATCGGATAAGGCCGTTTCTTATAAGGTGATGTGTCAGTAACATCTAAGTGGTGCTTGAAACCCTTAATGACTCCAGGTTTCTCAGAAAATACATCTGGAAACTTCTTAAAAAGCTCTTGGATTGCCTTTATTACTTTATCATCATCGTAATCTGGGCTTTCAGCTACATTGGCGTACAGCGTGAAGTTGTAGTGGTCCTCGTTAAACTCATCATCGATAATGGACGCCATCTGGTCCTCTACGGGTCCCACTTCCTCGGGTCGCCCCTCTTCGTGGACGCTTTCTTCGACAGGCGGAGCCTCGCTCATCTTGCCTTCTACTATGCCCACCGGGGTCTCACATTCCGGATTCTTCACGTCATTATAAGTAACCAACTGTAGCCCTACAGATTCGACGTGGAAAAATTTAATCACATTAGCAGGATAATCAATGATTCCCCCATGTTGAATGAGAAAGTATGATCCAAGAATTAAGTCAAATTTCATTTGCGTCAAGATCAAAAATAGATGTTGGAACTTAACACCACCAATTTCTAACTCAAGAAACGCCTGGAATTTGCATTTAATAGCTTTGTCAGGAACTATGCCTTTAACCTTAACTTGAGCAACCGGCAAGATGGAGATGTAGGTCGTCTCCTGCGCCACATCTATTAATTTCTGCGAAATTAGTGAGGCTTGCGATCCCGAGTCTACTAGAGAGTGGACAATCATATTGCCTAACTTAATGATAATGATCGGTAAGCCGCGTTGTATCTGAGGCTGTCGTGGTGTTGAATCCTCATATAGTAAATCTGCATCCTCTAAATACCAATGGTTAATGAGTGCGCTACATACTACTTCTCCTCCCTCCGGGTTTTCAGGCAGTCTCTTTATTGCTTCGACAAAGTTTTTTTTTTGTACCCGTAGCTCTTGGATCCATTTCCGTTCTCTCATTTCTTCTCTGTATCTCTGCCTGGTATTCCAAACAAGCTGCTCCAGGTAAGCCCTCTTCCCTGTTCTTATTTCTTACATATTCCGTAGTCTCTCTCCAACGTTTCTCTAATTCTTCCCGCTGGGAGTTCCTATTATCATTGGGTTGATTAGCTGCCTGCCTCCATGAAGGTCCAGGTTGAAACTTAGCCCTCCCTTCGTAGGGGCGATTCCTAGATCTTCTATACCGAAACGGAATATCTCGGCGAGTTTCTCTTTCTTCTCGCGGTTCTGGATTTACTTGAACCGGAGTTTTCATTTCCGTAAAGTTGGTTGTAGTTTCTTTGGTTCGACCTGCTTTTGCTGCGCTCTGAGTGTGCGCAGTATCGAGTTTCCTCAGGACATCATCGAGCTGCTCCAAGTCCTGGACGTTTGCTGCCACCAATATTTCCTGAACATTTGGTGGAAATTGCAGCGTTATGACCTGAATAAGTTCTTGCTCCGGTAAAGGAGGGTCGAAAAACTGCATCTTTTTAAGCTGAGATATGAGATAATCTGAATATCGCGAGGAATTGACGGACGTGTTATACTTTCTAGAGTATAATTGAAGTTTTATCAGGTGCTGAGCCTCAGCACTCCAAAATCGTCTAAGTAAGGCTTCCTTAAATTCTTCGTAAGTGTTAATACTGAATTTAAAAGCGGTAAACCACATTAACGCCTTGCCTTCTAACAATCGAGATGCTATTCGTAAACGACGGTCGGTCTTAACGTGATTTTCTTGAAAGAATTCTTCGAGGTTGAGGAGAAACTCCTTAGCAGTATACTCCTCTTTCCCCGAAAATTTGGCTGGTTTTTCCTCAGTTATTTTAAAAATTGTGGAAACATTCATGGATTCTCCACTAGTGTTGTGAAGGCTAGATGATGAAACATCCTGTTCGATTTGTGATACTTTGCTGTTGAGAGCTTCTATACCCCCTTGGAGTTCAAGTTTTAGGGTTTTAATTTTCCCCTGTACGGAATTCTCAATTTCCTTGACCTCCTTCTCTATGTCGGTCTTGACTTCTGCTACATCGCGACAGATACGAGTAATCTGCGTATGAGCATTATCTAACTGAGTCTTGACACGTTTATCGGCCTCCTCTTGCTGACTTTTCAGAAGAGTAATTTCGTTTCCCAACTTCATGAAATTATTTTTAACAGATTCATGAAGTTTGTCTTGAATAGACGCGATTTTAGTTTGCGCAAGAGATAATTGAGCATGGGACTCTTGAAATTCTTCCTTTAAGCTTTCTACTTCTTTAAGGACTTCCTGAGAAGAAGACGGGAAAGCAAGTTTTAAGTCCTCCGCCACTTGTGATTTTATATCTTGCTTAATGGTTTCTAAGTCACGAGTTAATCTTTCATTTATTTCCGTAAACTTAGAATCCATTCTTTTGTTAGATTCTTTAAATCTTTTTTCAATTTCGGCACCTGCACTATTGAGCCTACGTTCCAAATTATTATTAACTTCCGCAAATTTTTGATCAACAGATTCTGTCAATTTTACAATGTTGGCATCATTAGCTTCCCTTAGTTGAGTGATACTACGATTAGTTGCTTCATTAGCCTCCCTTAGTTGAGTGATACTACGATTAGTTGCTTCATTAGCCTCCCTTAGTTGAGTGATACTACGATTAGTTGCTTCATTAGCCGCCCTTAGTTGAGTGATACTACGATTAGTTGCTTCATTAGCCTCCCTAAGTTGACCTATACTAGACTTAGTGGCTTCCAGGGTCGCGTTAGATTCTTTAAGTTGAGCTCCTAAAGTATTGTTAGATTCTTTAAGTTGAGCTCCTAAGGTGTTATTAGTTTCAGCAATCCTACGCCCGAGATTAGTGTTACTTTCCGTAATCCTGTCATTTAGACTGATTTTTAAAGCCTCGATGGCAGCTAGTATATTTTCCATATTAATGTCGTTATTTTCACAAAATGCAGAAAATACAATCATTCACCTCATACGTAAAATCACCATTATTGTCCAATGGTAAAGTTCAAAATTTCACCAACACAAAATATCAAACACTGGTGCATAAAATTAAATATCACCATTATTGTCCAATGGTAAAGTTCAAAATTTCACCAACACAAAATATCAAACACTGGTGCATAAAATTAAATATCACCATTATTGTCCAATGGTAAAGTTCAAAATTTCACCAACATAAATATCAAAATTTATATAAGCCTGTGCATGAATATTATGCCTGAAATGTTTTACATAGCAAGAGAAAGAGAAAAATAATCACTTGTGCCATAAACTTGATCAGAGTTCTGTGCCAAAAGTTTAAAATTTCGTCAAAGTCATTGAATTGAACTTCGTAAAATTTTAACACATTCACTGAACTGGAATTAACGTACGTACTATGCACTTTTATTTGAATTGGTAAGTTAAGATATCACTGATTTCAAAGTTAATTTTTATCACTTTACTCTCTTTAATCTGGCCCCAACGTCACGGGTGCCACTATTCACTACCTTCTCTCTGTAACAGGAACGCCCGTACTTCAGTTTATCGGAGAGCATGAGGAACGACAAGGCGTGTACGGCCCATGCTAAGAGAGTAAGAGAGAAGGGTAGTGAAAGAAAAATTCATGATTAAGTGGATCCTTCAGTTTATTCAATAAATAGGCAAATAATTATGTCACCTTTTATAGCTGAATTGTAGATTTGTCCCTGAGGGCGTGAAGAGGACGTTGTCCCGCGGCGGCTGCGTCGTCTTGCGGTCGGCGTCGGCGTTGTCTTCCGTCGTTGGTGTTTGTATTAGTGTTGATGACTCGAACCAGAGGCAGGAACGGGGAAATGTGGAGCTTCCACATTTGACGTCATGGGGTACTGGTGTGACACTTCCCTATGGCGAAGCACGCCGAAATAGTTCCCACAGCAGCAAGGATAAAGTTAGAGTCACAGTTCGTATTTGGAATAATACGCAAATGAAACAATCTAGAACCTTCCGAGGTACGGTGATCAAGCACTTCATAAAGAAAATTAAATTTATCGAGTACAGTCTCTGCACTGTACTCCACCAGCATAATACATTTGTTGAAATAAATGACAGTCCAAATTCCCGTACGTCGTGATTTTCAGATTAACACTGGCACTTAAGATCATAATGCAACACAGTCCAACGGAAAGACATAGTCTTTAAATGAAATTGAGGCTGGCTAGAAATACTACCGCTGCTTTCACACAGTCTTTGAACGAAATCAATGCTGGCACAGTCAATGCAAGAACACAGTCTTTAAATGAAATAATGCTGACACAGTTTATGTGAGAACACAGTCTTTAAATGAATTCAAGCTGGCGAGAACAGAGTCTTTAAACGAATTCGAAGCTGGCACAGTTTATGTGAGAACACAGTCTTTAAATGAATTCAAGCTGGCGAGAACACAGTCTTTAAACGAATTCAAAGCTGACACAATTAATGCAAGAACACAGTCTTTAAACGAATTCAAAGCTGGCACAGTTTATGTGAGAACACAGTCTTTAAATGAATTCAAGCTGGCGAGAACACAGTCTTTAAACGAATTCAAAGCTGACACAATTAATGCAAGAACACAGTCTTTAAACGAATTCAAAGCTGGCACAGTTTATGTGAGAACACAGTCTTTAAATGAATTCAAGCTGGCGAGAACACAGTCTTTAAACGAATTCAAAGCTGGCACAGTTTATGTGAGAACACAGTCTTTAAATGAATTCAAGCTGGCGAGAACACAGTCTTTAAACGAATTCAAAGCTGGCACAGTTTATGTGAGAACACAGTCTTTAAATGAATTCAAATATACAGCCGGACCGAGAGACGAATTATGTTGCGACGTGCTTACTTGCACACACTCGCTGACTCACGGCTTACTGCCGACTCACTCCACTCTCTGCCTTCAGCACACTGCCGTCGCATACCGCACACTCTCTCTGCTTTACTGCAGGCTCTCTGCTTACATTCTGCCTTACCCCAGGCTGGCGACTCGCTTATATTGCGTTCATGCAGCAATGGAACACGAAGGAACCTTCTGCGTGACGTCGCTTGTCCTTGGCCGGTGTTCTGGAACGTCGCGAACTTGCTCGCAGTTCCCATTATGCCTGTGCGCTCGGCGCAAGTTTTAAAGGCTTACGGTCGGGTGTTAGCGAGCTTCTCTTAATAAAAGAATGAAACGTGAATGCTCGTAGGGTGTTATCGTTTCAATATATATATATATATGTCGATCTATATATATATATATATATATATACAATAAAGTCGATTTGTAGCGATGTAAGGGTGTGTTTGCCACTATACTTGATATTTTACATCGATAGTGGCTCTCAGCAGGAGGTCGTCTGCTATTGTTATCATTACTCTATACATCGACTTTGACTGGCAGTAGGAATGGGATCCTTCTCCAACTCCTTTGTAACCAGGATTAGTAAGGAGGGACTACCAATGTAATTAATGATTCCCTTCTCGATTTTACTGCCAGAAATCGAAAGAGCATGCAATTTCGTTCTAAAAGGAGTAGGCAAGTGTGCCCGCCATTATAAACAAATTTACCCATCTAAAATGTGACTCGCATAGGCATTTTGGCCTTGCTATTATAGCGGAAACTCAGCAACTCGGTGTGAATATCATTAAGAAAAGGGGCCTGTCATGATAACGATAACAGCACAACGGAATATTGACTGGCAGTAGGAAAGGTGCCAGCTATTATAATGAAGAGCTCCTCAAATGTAATCTGTCTGGAAATAGGAAAAGGCGCGTGCCATTCTAATAACTCCCCAAATCGACTGTGACCGCGCAGTCGGTAATAGGGCATCCCATTATAATGAAAACTTACCTACTAAATTGTGAATGGCAGTAGGACAGTGAGCCCTCCGTTATCACATTTCCGCAACTCGCACTTTACAATGGAAACAACGTATGGGAACCTCCCCCTCCTGTTTGTGGATAACGCTAAGACATGCATTTTTTTTAAACTTATTCACTGCATGAACAGTAATTCACTTCGATATCCGTATACACTGCAGAATACCGTAGCGAAGCACGGGTACATTTGTTAGTAAATAATAAAATAAGGGAAGATTCAAGCGTTGCCCTTTAGCATGTAATGGTTACGTGGATCTCTGTCAACATTAATTTTAATTTAGGATCTTCTTTTTCTACTTTAACAGAATATGTAGGTTTTCTGGACAGTTTCTCTATCCCTATGGGGACTTCATTAAAACATAAGGAAGTAGGAGTGGGTACACGTGATTCCTTATTTCTCTTTATGTTCTGGTATTTAAGTTAAATATCTCTTTCCTTTTCTTCGCCTTTAACCGTATTTTCCTTAATCACCAAAAAGCATGGCATATCCAGAGTGTCATTAGGCCCTATAACACCTTGCGGTTTTCTATTTTCTTTAAACTGGAGCACTTGTGAGCATTCAGTCTCCACATTTCAGTTAGTTCTTGGCCCCGTAATTTATCTTTCCTTTTCTTGTTATTGGCTGGGCTTCGGCTTCAGTAACTTCTGGATCCATCTTTCTATATGAGGCTCTGTCTTGATACGAGGGTAACAACTGTCAATGCTCTTTAATGTTTCGAAGGCAGGTGTATCCTCATCTATGTAATTAGTGGTGTTTTTACATTTAATGTAAAATACTGACCCAAAAAGGACATTATAAATTGTAACACATCAATTGTTGTCAGGCTCGGGGACCCTTCCGATGTGAAGGAAACTCTAATTGGAGGGTTCGATTCCTCTTGGAATACGGTTTTGGAAAGCCAAGGTGTCTTTAGGGTACTGTGTAATATTCTAGTTCACTTTACTAGGGACATAAATCACAAAGGTTTGCCTATTCCTAAAACATTGTAATTTTGAAGACCTCTTGGCCTAATCTCTACTGTAAGACATGTAAGAAATGGGGACTTATTCCCCATTGTAATTTATAGAGCTTCTAACCTCCCCTTGTTGTATATCCGCCTTGTTAAAACTTTGTCTTTGTTGTCAAATAACTCAGTGGTAAGAAAGTAGATTTCACTGTCAACATTTGATCTTCGGTTCATCCCCCACGCTTCTTTCCCTCTGCGGACCACGGAAATCACTGTTACATTGTACTGGCTCAGTTACAGTGGCCTGCTAACCATCCTGATATTTAAGTAGAAAAGCAGAATTCTACTGGACAGATATTATGGCTGTATTGTGTAGTGACACCGGCTGTGACCAACATCAACATGGAGCACCACTTCAAACTAGACTAGCTCGATTAGGATTGCGACTAAGAAACAGATGTACCAGCACTGAGGTAGGTGACAGAATTCAAGAATGATGTGGACAAACTAGGAGCTGATACAAGCAAGTTGTCTACATGGTCAATTACCACTGTATTATTTAGCAGGGGAGTGGTCATGTGGTTTGTGTCACATAGCTCTCAGCCTGCATTCGTGAGATAGTGGGTTCAAACCCCTCTGTCGCTGGGCTGAATAGCTCAGATGGTTTAGGTATTGGCCTTCTGACCCCAAATGGACAGGTTCAAACCTGGCTCAGCCTGGTGGTATTTGAAGATGCTCAAATACGTCAGCTTCGTGTCGGTAGATTTACTGACACTTAAAAGGATGCCTGCGGGACTAAGTTCCGGCAAGCTGGCGCTCTGAAAACCCCATAAGTAGTTAATGAGATTTTCAGACAATAACGTTGTTATTATTATTATTAAACCCCACTGTCTTCAGGCTAGAAGATGGTTTTGCATGGTTTCCCATTTTCACACCAGGCAAACGTGGGACTGCACCTTAATCAAGGCCATTACCGTTTCCATCCCACGCCTAGCTCTTTCCTATCCCACTGACGCCATAAGAACTTTCTGCGTCGTGCAACATAGAGGAAATTGAAAAAATACTGTATTAAATGTATAACAACTGGAAGGCCTCCTCATCTGTCATTTTAACATGTGACTTTTGGTTGAGCCTGCGCTCATAGAAGTAACATAACCATCGAAGATGTCCAGTCGCTGCAAACCGCACCTCTCGTGGAGGTGTAACAAAAAACCTTTCCAGTCTGTCAACACAGAAACAATTTTAATATAAATTATTACACCATAAACATTGTTGTACAAAGAATGACACGTTTTGTTCTACAAGAACATCCTCAGTCTGTCAACACAGAAACAATTTTTATATAAATTATTACACCATAAACATTTTTGTACAAAGAATGACACGTTTTGTTCTACAAGAACATCCTCAGTCTGTCAACACAGAAACAATTTTTATATAAATTATTACACCATAAACATTTTTGTACAAAGAATGACACGTTTTGTTCTACAAGAACGTCCTCAGATTCTATCAAATCACTTAACACATGCGTATATATGTACAGTATTGTTTATGTTGCGTAAACTTGTCAATGATAGAGAATTAGGTGATAATAGGAACAAGTAATGACATAATCTAGACTGCCAAAGCCAAGTCCGGTTGTCACCAAATGCTACCTCAGAACTGTGGCCGTGGAGAGGCAAATGGAAAGCTTCGGGTATAGCATACTGTTCACGCAGAGGAGAGGCGAAGCAGGGTATAAACTAGCATACTGTACCATGGAGAGGGGAGGGGGAAGTAGGGGCAGAACGAGTGGTGTATTGTAAATCTTTCTTCAACACTGAAGTGAGGAAAGGAGACGAGAGAGAGCAGGTTAGTAACCTTGTTTATGTTTGAATGTATTTTATGTAATATGGATGATGGCAAGTTGATGATCGTAGGTAAAATAAATTATAGAATTAATTATAAAGATTATTCGGCCAGTCAAGCAAACTACAAAGCCAAGAAAGTCAAGTCACTTAAAATCAAAACCATAACATTGGCAAACCAATTACATTTAATAAGAAATGTCCAGAATTGAAGCTTGTTCCTAAGTACATATCTATAAAAGCTAAAACCAAAACAATTTTGACTAAAATATCAACATACCATGGTTCATGGTGTGGGTTACTGTAGTCACGTCCTAGTTCGTGAACCATGGGCAACGGCTGAGTGGCCTAGTAAGTGGTCCTGAGAGTCGGGATACCAGTTGCTATGGAATGGGAGTGAGCATCTCGGACATATTCAGAGACGTGGCGCTCCTTGTGCTCAGGCGGCTAGGACTATACAATTCACCGGTGGTCCATAACCCATTAGAGGGGAGATCACATGGACTATGTTTAAGTTGCGTACCATCCTGCTTCATGAATTTACCGAGCACAGAATATTTAAAGCCTCGAATCTATGGGAGTAACAGAGTCCCACTCCCGTTTGACAGGCGAAGGACTCCTTAGAAACAACTTGGCGAACGAAATGGAATTTGATGGCTAGCTATCAATATTAATGGGGCTTATGCAAGAAAGAAAGTAGAACTGGCTCAGTCAGCAAAGAGGATGAATCTGGATGTCCTAGGAATACGTGATATTCGGGTAAGGGGAGATAACGAGGAAGAGATAGGAGATTATAAAGTGTACTTGACGGGTGTTAGAAAGGGAAGGGCAGATTATGGGTTAGGGCTGTTTATCAGAAATACCATTGCACGCAACAAAGTATCTCTTAGGCACGTAAATGATCGAATGATGTGGATAGGTTTGGCAGTTGGAGGAATTACGAAGAGAATTGTCTCGGTGTATTCACCATGTGAGGGTGCAGATGAGGATGAAGTTGACAAGATTTGTGAAGCATTGAGTGACATAGTGGTCAGGGTCAACAGCAAGGATAAGATAGTGCTAATGGGCGATTTCAATGCGAGTTGGAAATAGAACTGAAGGATACGAAAGAGTGATTGGTAAATGTGGGGAAGATATCGAAGCTAATGCGAATGGGAAGCGTCTGCTGGACTTCTGTGCTAGGATGTGTTTAGCAGTTACGAACATATTCTTCAAGCATAAGGCTAATCTCCACTACACATGGAAGGCTAGGAGTACCATATCCATAATATACTATATCTTAACCGACTTCTAATTCAGGAAATCTGTTAGGAATGTACGAGTTTTCCGAGGATTTTTCGATGATAGAATTACATGGAAATGATTAGTGAGAAGTTTCGAACAGTAGACAGTAAAAAGGTTCAGGATATAGAACGAAAATGGGTGGCATACAGTAGATAGAGCAAAGGAATGCCTAGGAACAACTGTGTGTAAAGATGGGAAAAGGCGAACATCTTGGTAGAGTGATGAAGTGAGAGCAGCTTGTAAACGTAAAAATAAGGCTTATCAGAAATGTCTCCAAACAAGGCCGAGGCAGACCAGGAATTGTACGTAGATGAAAGAAACAGAGCGAAACAAATAGTTGTTGAATCCAAAAATAAGTCGTGGGAAGATTTTGGTAATAACCTGGAAAGGCTAGGTAAAGCAGCAGGGAAACCTTTCTGGACAGTAATAAAGAATCTTAGGAAAGGAGGGAAAAAGGAAATAAACAGTGTTTTGAGTAATTCAGATGAACGCATAACAGATCCCGGGGAATCACTGGAGAGGTGGAAGGAATATTTTGAACTTCTCAACGTGAAAGGAAATATTCCTGGTGGTGATGAGAACAGCCAAGCTCATGGGGAGGAGGAAAATGATGTTGAAATTACGCTTGAGGAAGTGGAAAGGATGGTAAATAAACTCCATTGTCATAAAGCAGCAGGAATAGATGAAATTAGACCTGAAATAGTGAAGGATAGTGGGAAGGCAGGGATGAAATGGCTTCACAGAGTAGTAAGATTAGCATGGAGTGTTGGTAAGGTACCTTCAGATTGGACAAAAGCAGTAATTGCGCCTATCTATAAGCAAGGGAACAGGAAGAATTGCAACAACTATCGAGGTATCTCATTGATTAGGATACCAGGCAAAGTATTCACTTGCATCTTGGAAGGTAGGGTGCGGTCAGTAGTAGAAAGGAAGTTGGATAAAAACTAGTGTGGTATCAGACCACACAGGGGCTGTCAGGATCGAATTTTCAGTATGCGCCAGGTAATTGAAAAATGCTACGAGAGGAACAGACAGTTGTGTTTATGTTTCGTAGATCTAGAGAAAGCATAATATGACAGGGTACCGAGGGAAATGATGTTCGCCATACTGGAGGACTATGGAATTAAAGGTATATTATTAAAATCAATCAAAGGCATTTACGTTGACAATTGGGCTTCAGTGAGAATTGATGGTAGAATGAGTTGTTGGTTCAGGGTACTTACAGGGGTTAGACAAGGCTGTAATCTTTCACCTTTGCTGTTCGTAGTTTACATGGATCATCTGCTGAAAGGTATAAAATGGCAGGAAGGGATTCATTTAAGTGGAAATGTAGCAAGCAGTCTGGCCTATGCTGACGACTTGGTCTTAATGGCAGACTGTGCCGAAAGCCTGCAGTCTAATATCTTGGAACTTGAAAATAGGTGCAATGAGTATGGCATGAAAATTATCCTTTCGAAGACTAAATTGTCAGGTGGTAAGAAATTGAACAGAATTGAATGTCAGACTGGTGATACAAAGTTAGAACAGCTAGATGATTTCAAGTATTTAGGTTGTGTGTTCTCCCAGGATGGTAATATAGTAAGCGAGATTGAATCAACGTGCCGTAGAGCTAACGCAGTGAACTCGCAGTTGCGATCAACAGTATTCTGTAAGAAGGAAGTCAGCTCCCGGACGAAACTATCTTTACATCGGTCTGTTTTCAGACAAACTTTGCTTTACGGCAGCAAAAGCTGGGTGGACTCAGGATATCTTATTCATAAGTTAGAAATAACAGATATGAAATTAGCGAGAATGATTGCTGGTACAAACAGGTGGGAACAATGGCAGGAGGGTACTCGGAATGAGGATATAAAGGCTAATTTAGGAATGAACTCGATGGATGAAGCTGTACGCATAAACCGGTTTCGGTGGTGGGATCATGTGAGGCGAATGGAGGATAGGTTACCTAGGAGAATAATGGACTTTGTTATGGAGGGTAGTATGAGAAGTAGAGGTAGACAAAGATGACGATGGTTAGACTCAGTTTCTAAAGATTTAAAGATAAGAGGTATAGAAATAAGTGAGGCCACAGCACTAGTCGCAAATAGAGGATTCCGGCGACGTTTAGTAAATTCACAGAGGCTTACAAACTGAATGCTGATAGGCATAACAGTCTATAATGATAATGTATGTATGTAATGAATGTATCAACATACCATTCACAGTTATTATGGATCAGAAACAAAATTAAAACTGCGTACATAAAGGAATAGGAAATCAACAAACACATTCTATGCGTACATTTAAACCTAAGCAAATTCTGGCACCAAACTCAGTGGACATCCTACTCCAAATTTTTGCACGATTACTTTATAAAAGAAGCAATCAGGATACAGAAGGTAATTGACGATAAAATACGTAACCAAATCAATAATCAGAAAAACTAAAAATAATAACCATGACTAATTTTCAACCTAGATTAATTAACAGTTCAGAGAATTAAAGAATGAAAAAGTTTGCTAGTGAAGGGAATAAAATTCAATTGCCAGGAACGTGATAACGAAAACATAAAACAGTTCATCAATGATGTAGAAATTGCTTGTGATAAAATTCCCTCTACGCCGAGAGAAACAATAAAAACATGACCATCAACCTAAAATTAATCGCACAAGAATATTCCACCAGACAAGGGAATTGTCACATAATTGGATAAAGGGAGCACAGCATTCATAAGCAATAAAGACCAGCACATAGAAAAAACAATAGAATTCATCAACAACAATGGAATTCAATAACTAGACCTATATCGCGAACCAACAAATAAATTTCGAAACGAAATAAAACAAACCATCATGGAAACAGACTTTATTCTCACAAAACAAGACAAAGAAAGCCTCACTATCAAAAATCCAAACTCCCCACACTAAGCCCTCACCGAAATACACAGAAACTAGTGTCCCATTAGACCAGAAGTACATTTTACAGATGTGCCAAGTTACACTTTAAGCAAACAACTCAACCAAATTGTAAATGAGAAAATCTCAATTAAAGAAGACAGATCAATTAAAAAGCCTAGAACTAATTAAAGAACTAAATAAATTAAAATTGCAGAGGGAACACGTATGATATCCTTTGACATCACCAATGTGTACAACATCACAATAGATGAATCCATTAAAATTATAGAAGAGCTTCTTTAAAAAAACTTCACTACAACAAACATCCTTAGAACATTACACCAAAACTACTTTACTTTCAATGAAAAAAATCCACTACAAAAGTGACCATGGGCTCGCACCACTGTCAGGTATAATAGCAAATATTTTTCTAAATAGCTTCAAAAAATTCTTCTTAACAGGCCAACATTCAAAACGAACCTTAAACTGAAGCAGATACGTAGATGACGTAATATGCATATATGATAACGGCATCACTAATGTAAACCAGTTATTAAACCCAATAAATTCTATACACAAGTCCATCAGATTCACAATGGAACCAGATAATAAACAATTAACACATCACAATCAGTAGGAATAATGACAACCTGTCTTACAAAACATACGGAAATCGCACAATATTGACGAGTCAAACCACCCATACACACAACATAGCAGGATTGAATACAATAATACACAGAGCTACTTCCATACAATGAGCGTAATGGACTTTAATGAAGAGATATAAAACAATAATCAAATCGCGACAAACCTCCAAGGAACAGTAGATAAACTATTAATTAAATAAACATAAGAAAAATGCCCGGGAAACCACCACGCTTGACAGGGTGAAATACGTGGTTCTCAACTACATTAACAAGAACACAGACCGAGTAGCTATATTTTAAAAAAAAACAAGGTTTAAAAGTAGCTTTTAGTATGAGCAACACATTGCAGGGAGACATCAGCAAGTGCAACCTAAAAAAATAAATCTTTATCAAAGTCAGGTGTCTATAAACTCTATAGTTAAAACCTAGCTGCAATACCACGTTTATATTACAGGCAAAAAGTAATTTCTGTACAAGACACAAAGAACACAAAAATGTGATCAGATATAATCAACATTCAGTCTTTGGAGAGCACATATAACAGTTCACACCACTTTACAGACATCAACACAGATCTAACAATTTTACACAACGAAAATAGAAGTCTTTAAGTATAAAGGAAGCAATTGAAATTTACATCGCAAAAAGAAGCTAACGTAGCCAACCTAAATGACCACACAGACATTTAAAATACTCCCTCGTCTACACTCAATTTACATTACTCTGGACAATACTTACTCTTTAAATTAGCGCTTACGGCCTTTATAGTACGGTTTATAATACAAATCATATCAAAGAGATACTCTCCATTTCAATTCCATAATTTGTCCCTAAAATCATTAACTTGCATTTACCAGTTTACCATAAACTACATTATAACATGAAGAAGGTTAATGACCTTCTCTTCCCTCTTTAGTAATAAAGGAAGGTTCCACAACGCACCACTCGCTCCACTCCTACTTTCCCTTCCCCACTCCATGATACAGTATCCAAGATTATAACACCCCATAGGAAGATCCACAACATTCCACTCACTCCTCCCCTGCTTCCCTACCCCTCTCAACAACAGTATGCCAAGGTCCTCCGGAAACACAATATAAAAACCGTGTTTGGCACCGTCACTAAAACTGCTCACAGTGTGGATAACACCAAGGACAAATTGTCCCCACTTTTACATCCTAGGGTATACGAAATTTCCTGTACTTGCAGGTAAGGTATACATTGGACAAACATGCCGGTCCAGTGGTACTCGTATCAAGGAACATGAACGAAATATTCGTCTCAAACAGCCAGACAAATCAGCAATAGCTGAGCACACTCTATCGTCGGGTCATGATGTCATGTTCCAAGATGCTCGAACTCTTACACACACTAGACACTACAGGCCCAGGATTATACGGGAAGCTGAAGAAATATGTAGAAATCCTAACAATTACAACAGGGAGACTAGTTATCAATTAATACCTGGTTGCCAGCCATTAAGAATTTACGTAGGTAGTTCCCTTCACTATTGTTATTTAATTTCGGTGTTTTCCAACTTCGTACGTTCCTCACCGCCAGATGTTTCATTCCGGGCTTGTGTCTATGTCATACGTGCGTACATCTGTTATGTTATGTGACACTGTCGGACTCGTTCTGATTGTTCCGTCAGCTTCGCTTCGAACGCTAGCACTGTAATTCGCCCGGAGGGCCATCTGGTAACGAATGAATGTAACATTTCCACTTCTATTATACCGTCTAAATTGAAACCTCATTGTTTAAGAAGGTTTTCTCGTGGACAGTCGAGATTTTCTTTTGAAGACGCAGAGTGAAGTTCTCTGCGAAATGTAAAGAATTTCACATTATTTTCTTGACACGGCATTAGCCCAAAAGCCTATATCATGTCTATCACAATATGAAGATAAAGCTGGAATTCAAGAGGACAAATTGGGGGAAATATTATTTTATAGGAAGGGGAGTTAGCGATTAGAATAACTTACCAAGGGAGTTTCTTTGCAGTCATTAAAGAAAAGGCTAGGAAAACAACAGATAGAGAATCTGCCATCTGGGCGACTGCACTAAATGCACATCAGTAGTGACTGAGATTGATTGGGGCATAATTATGGATGAGAATTCAAGTACTAACCTCACACCTGCGGGCTGAGAGAATCTTACACAAAACGACCCAGTTACCAAGATGAAATGCAAGCAATGTGGAAGTTATTTTCAAGTTGCCAGGGGTTTGGGCATACACATCAGCAAAGCGCATCTAGATGTTCATAGACAAATTATAGTCGATTGACAGACGAAGGATAAAATTCCCCTCAGTAGCACATGTTCCTCAAACGACGTATCGAACGTTGTACCACCTGTTCCCTGTATGTCAAATGACACGTACTTGGGCACATTCAGGACTGATATGCAAAACTGGAAAAGGCTATTCCAGAATACTATTAATTCCACAATTTCGAATTTGGTAAATTACTTCTCCGACTATCTTGCGAAAGCAATCGATGTCTTCCCTGGATCTAAACACACAGCCAGAAAGTTTTATGCCTTGCGAAGAAATAAAAACAAATTACAATCCAGACAAATTTAGGAAAATCGTCAAATACCGAAAGAGAATCTAAAAGGGATAGGGCAACAAGACAAGAAAAGTATACCTATCAGCTAACACAATTTCAATACTACAATCAGAGAACAAAAGTAGTCCGCAGAGTACTAGGAAATAATGGAAAAGAATGCAAAATCCCTATTTGTTAACCATTTCTTTCTCTCTATTCAACTAGCAAAGATTGCATATGAAATGATTATCCAAGTTCATTGTCCGCATCAGAACGATTCACTTTGGATGACATCTACCAAATCAGTGAAAGGTACATCGCCAGGACCAGATGACGTGTTGATGAGGGTTGTGATGAGTGATATTATTGCTATAATAGCAACTAGAATGTTAATAACGACCCACGACAAAAGACAAGGACTGTCTTGATTTTCAAGTCATGCGGTGAAAATGTTACGTCAAATCGGAGGCCCATTTCCATCTGTTTAGCTTTACGTAGGGTTATCGCGAGAGTTTTAGATCACCGGTTGAGAGAATTCGTGACATTCAATGATAATCAGAGGGGATTCACTGCATCACTTGGCACGATAACTAATACCTCATTGCTACAGTCCATTCTGGTGAAGGCAAAGGACAAGAAAACTGATGCAACCATAGTCTTCCTCAACAACCAAAACCATTGCATAACATTGGCCATGACCATCTGAGAAGAGCTCTAGAAAATTCTGCCGCTCCATCTACAACTGTCGAGCTAATCCTCGAGCCAACTACTCCAGAACTAAGAGCACAGAACAGAAGAGAGGTCTTTTGCAAGGTTCACCATTGAGACCTATGCTTTATAATATCGCAATGGACCATGTTCTGAATGAACTCTCAGAGGAATCAATAGCTACGGAATACGGGTTTCCACTTGTAGAAGGTCCGAAACCTCCCACAGTACTGGGATTTGCAAATGACATTGTTATTGTTGGTAAATACAAAGCTTTTGCATTAGATCTGACTGAAACAGCAATGAAAAGATTCAGAGACATGGGCATGAACAATATGACTGAATCAGTGTCTACCAACATATCTAAACGTCAGCGTACTGATGGCCAAATGTCTGTCATCGATGGAGATATAAAAGCGACATCGCGAGACGAGTCCATCAGATACGAGGATTGGGGCAAAAGTCATGGCAACTACTTTTTTCTTGTAGAAATGTGAACGGATCACAAACGTATATGTGTCGTGTGGAAGTTCTGCAGGCATAGTGTGTATGCAGAACAACAGATGGCTCGGTGATAGCTGGTAGTAGTGCAGCGAGGGCTGTGAAATCAGTTAGTTGGTGAGCGTCGTGCGAGATGGAAGTAACCCGTGTTGAGCAGCGCGCTTACATCAAAATAGCCGTTTGATCTCATTCGAAAGATTAAGGAACCACTTCGTGGTAGGCGGTTTGCAACACAACAGGACATTGCTAATTCTGTGCGGCAACAGGTGACCCCATTCACACATGGTGCGGCAAATGCTGAGGCAGATGGTATTCAGCTCCTCCCACATCGTTGGCAGCGTGTGGTATCAGTAGCAAGGGACTACATTGAGGGTCCTTAGGCCAAGATTTGTCATGTCAACTTTGTGTACTGTGTTGTCATTCTTTGCACCTGGAAGGCCATATTGCCCTGTATACTACCGTAATGAATTAGTGTGTTACGATATTTCAGTGCTACTCATTGTCCACACAGGTAGTTAACACCTTGTCCTTCCGTCTGTATATGTCACATTTTCCAACCGGACTGGTATCTTCAAGAAAAAAGTTCCCATGACTTTTGCCCCAACCCTCGTATATTGGAGTGAACTTTCGGAACGGAATTACTTTTGACACACAGAGAACGATGCAGGATCTAAGTCTCAAACTGGCGTCACTGCCATCCTCTCCTCTCCTTCAGGAAGACCAGAAGTTCACAGCGCGCTGACCTACCGGCGCGAGAGGTTATGGCAAGAACACTCACGGCGCCGATACATCGGCTCTGTGATGTTTAGGGATTATGGCAATTTGTGTGGCTGTTAAATGGTAACAGATGATTGTGACAATAACTTCGTATTGAATTTGTATTTTACTCAACAGATGTATCCATCAGCACTATGACATATTTTTATTTTCGTTGACTGTGACTGTATATGTTGTGGTTGTTCGAAGTTGTTATTGCGTGGATCTGGTTTTGTTGACTTATCGATACAACAATTTGATCTTCCTATCAGTTTAGTGTAGAGTATATTTTGTTTCTCTGGTATAGCGTGTGTTCGCTGTACTTCCGGAGCTATAGTTATAAATCATCTCATTACTCCGTTGCTGCATGTTATTGCGTCATCTTTTTCTCGTAATGGCTGGATCATATCCAAGCATGAATGATTCCATTATCCTTGAATTTCCAGATGATTTAGACAGCAATAGTGACTTTTTTTGTCGAAGGGACTCCCATTATTCAGAAAGTGGCGATTTTAATCCTGAAGAATTTCACAGTCACAGCTGCTTACAGTGCATCGGACCGTGAAGAACCTGACATGAATGACAGTGAGGTGTACAGTGAATAACTTTGTGTCATGCTTCATGAGTGAATTGCACCACACGCATCAAACTGATATCAAATTATTCAGAAGGAAATGTTCTTTCATTCCGGCTTAAGAGTAAAGAAGAAAGACACAATAATGTCTGACCTTCCTGTCACTGAAGGCCATTGTTTATTTTTCAAAAATGATTTACAAATTTTAATAACTTTTTCAACTTTACCAATAATAATATGTCCAAGGTATACTCATTTCTGAAATGCACGTAGTTTCCTATATTAGTGTGATTTATTATATTTTAACATGTGTTTAATTTTTGGAATTTGGTTGAAAAGTCCAGAAATTAGTTTGAGCTGCTTCAAGCAAAGGCCTGCATATAGGCCGAGTGGAAGACTGTTAATTCTTCCATATGCCCAATATTGATTTATCCAATTCAGACAGTTGCGCTGAATTGTATTCCTCTGAAATTTCTGAAAGACAGCAACAAAATATAAAATGCATGCTGATAAAAATCATCCAGCTTCCTGCCAACACACACACACACACACACACACACACACACACACACACACACACACACACACACACACACACACACAGGAACTTCAAAGGTCTTGGACTTTTCCGATCACAGTGGGAAGCTGTCCTGCAACAGGATAGCGCCCTTGTTACCCTACAAATAAATGGCAATTCTTACATTTTTAGATGTAGGAATCTCTCTGAAGAGAGTAACAAACATGTACAAAACCTGCACATTTCACCTTGATACGGCTTATTAAATTCCAAAAAATCGTCTTTTAGATTCCAAGAAAATAGGGCAATTACTGGGAGATCAGGTATTCTAGAATGGTGTCAGCTTGCTCAAAAGGGAAAATGTGTTATCTTATTTAAAGAAAACCTCTCAGTGAATAGCTGGATAATAAACAATGATGGCCTGTCCTGCAGTGACTCGTGTGATGTTAACGACGCAGGTCCCAGGACAATAACCATCGTCGGTATTGCCACAACGAGATAGAAACCTATTCTCGTGTCTTGGGATACTGTCCCTACGTGACTTACTAGACACCATGCCATGCGAATCTCCATCGCTCAGTCATTACAAGGTGTTGGTTACACAATGCATGAAGAGGTCCATGGATTATTGGAGAATGACAGTACTCTTGATAGCCTTCAAAAATTACAACAATGGATATATTATAGATCCTATGGTTTGGTTTGAATTGCACACTAATCAGCCCAGTGAAGTATACAAGGAAAAGAAAAGCATGTACGAACCAACTATTCCCTTCTACCAACGTGAATACATTCTTGACAACATTGAGATTATATGCCTCATTTACCGGTGTGAAACCGTGGTTTCGTATTAGTCTCCTCTCCATCTACGTTTTGGTATAGCCTGTTACGGCATTGAAAAATGTGTCATTTTTCCTACAGCTTAAATTGTCTTCTCACAATTATTTGTGATGTTCAATTCTGCGAGCTCGTGTAAGCTCTGATTATTTGTGCCACCTCTCGGCAGAGTTGCATCTATCTGCTGCTTCCCGGCCTTGGTCTTGCTCCGGCCAATCAGCGCTTTGAGTCGGCCATTTTGAATATACCCTCGACCCCTGTGAGCTAGCGAAGCGATGCCTGGCATTCGCTGTGGTTCCGTCATGGAGAGAAGTAGCTTGTGTAATTGTCGGCGCGTTATGTACTGGTGTAGCGGCATGGATTTTGGATAGTTGCCAAAAGGTGAAGGGTTGTACTCCTCACCCTTAGAAGTTCTACCGCTTTTCATCCTCTTGAAGAAGATTTGTGTTTTTCCTTCTATTTTTGGTGATCTTAATCTGGTAAGGTAGTATGGCTTGACCATGCCTGCAAACGTTCTACTGCTGGAACAACTAACATTTAAGTCCACATCTTTAAAATTACCGTGGTATTTCTCACCCGGAGTGAACCACTTCAGTGATTTCTTGGAAGAGAGCCTGTTATCATAAAATTGGTGGTGTGCGGCGGAAAATTATGATAAACCTTCTTGTAAAAATTTCATGAACATACTGTGTTTTCATACATCGGGTTGAAAATGTATTAGTTTTGCTTATTTAAGTCACTAAGGTGTTTAACCTTCACAATAAGGAATTTAAATGGTTTCTTGGCCAAAATTGTTGAAGAAAAGTAAGAAATGAGGAATTTTAATTATTATTATTAGCATCAAACTTTGATGTTACTTCTATTTCAAATTTCTTGATTTTAAAACTAGGTTGTTGCATGGGAGATCCAGTAAGGATTATCAGGGTAGGATACCATTCGTATTAAAATTGATTCTTGTCCTTTAATTTATTTCTTGATTTCTTTTGGGATTTTTACGTGTCTTTGGGGATAGTTTACTGCTTTCTGCCCTCCTCTGGGATTGGTCCTCACCATGTACAACAATTAGCTATCGTATCTCTTGGTGATGATAATTGTTTTTTATGAGGAGATGATTTAATTTGGTGAACTGTGATATTGCTCTGTGGCTTGATGCAACCCATGTTGGGTGTGATGGATTTTATCTTGGGGGCTCATTTACCTTCTTTTCGTTTCTTTCCCCTGTTTGCGTTCTTGGCATATTTCCTTTGCCTTTGTGTATTTGAAAATTGATCTGATATCCTGTGCTGGACCTCCCAGTGTATCTGATCTCCCGGTTAAGAAACAAAAGGGAGAGTTTTAAGAAAGAAGGAAATATCTCTGGTGTAATTCGCCAGCTTGATAAAGGTTGTAATTTCTAAACCCTGCCAAAGAAATTGGCTAATTTAACAGTATATTTTCTCATGTTTAGAAGTGGTTGTGTTTGTTGCGAAGGTAACCTAAAGTTTCTGTTTGTACCTTTTCCATTTATTTAATTCCTTTCTTACCAACCGGCGGTTTTTAATTTGATTTCCTTTAATTAAAGTGATTATTTTAACTTGTATTCCATTGGAATTTTACTGGGCTTTCAAATTAGTTAATTTAATTTAATCTGTTGTTGTTTTAAAAGAATTTGATTCATATTCCATTTCAATGTAATTTAATTTTGTTCAGGTAACTTATATTTTATTTGTTAAATCTTCGGGATGATCGGTAATTTATTATTTTTTCTCCCTGTTGATTTCTCTTGGAGTCAATGAAATATCTTTTTCTTTTGAAGAAGGAAAGATTTGTCTTGTTTCTGCTCTATAACTTTTGACACACTGACAGTTTGGGAGCTTGAACCACCGGTTTGTTGTTGTTGCCTACCACCTGGAGGTAAGTCTACTGAGTGTTTGTGACGCTCCCTGTTTTGTTTCTCTTGCACTGGCCCTTTTATCCTGGGTGGTGCTGGTTTTACTCCCGATCAGCTAGGTTGGTATGGGTTACTTAGCCGGTGGGGCAGATGGAGGAGGAACAATTCCTAAGTTCTTCGAATAATTCTGCTCAAAATTTAATCTATCAGAGTCGTTAACGAAAAATGTGGCCCTCAAAGCCTTGAAAGGTTAATTATCCATACTCAGAAATCATTTATATGGTCATAAATGAACATAATGTACTTAGTCCTCACGGGCAACCTCCTTATGGGGGAAGTGTTTACACACTTCATTGTGTGCAATGCCACATATGTTGGATAAACCGGGCAAGAATTTACAACTAGAAACATGGAACATGTAAATGCCAGTAAATAGAGAAAATTCTCTGCTATGAGTATCCACGTGGATGGGTCTGGAGACAGATATGCTGTACCTCAAATGAACAAGATCTTGAAGTAATAAAAAGAGTGAAGAACGGGTGCCTCATGAATACAATGGACAAGTTATATAATAATAAACATAATCTGAATGAAAACATAGAAAGTAGAAATCCTTCATTTGATTCAAAACCTGCCTTATTAGACCTACTCTGCATCAAAAACAAAATAGGTTACAGAAGGCAGAATTTTCTCTCACTTAGAAGGAACATTCCCCTCCACCTCCTTCCGCAGCTCCACCAAGCATGCAGATCATGCGAGCACGTACAGGTAAAACACTAGGAGGAAACCAGCTTTGAGAGCAGTAGAAGGCCCAGTGGGAGTCAGCCATGATGGGTGCCAGGTGCCGAGTAAAATTCATGTCACGTTAAACCAGACAGCTAAATAACATTCGTTATCGAGCAAGAGAAATTTCATCATTTTTTCCAGAGTCCAATTAGTACAATTAGTCCATTTCATCTGACAAGAAAATATCTCCTTTCCACTCACATCAAGTGTTGAATGTTATGAAAATTTGCATAGTTGTACAATACTGTTCCATTTATCCATTACAAAATTTTAAGATCCCTTAATCTTGAAATAGTTTTCGAAGTGGTATTTCATGAATAACACCTATTTTACATAAAGAGGTATCCAATAGTGACAATGAAGAAAAAACCAAAGACCCTTTAGACATTCGGACCTATCATCTTGTCAAGGACAAGTTTTTAATTTTAGAGGTAAATAGTGTTTTACATGTTAACCTGGGTTTTTGTGCATATTTTAACTTTCCATGTTTTCTATGAACAAGAAAACATGCACCAAATAATTTTAAAATAAAGTAATATTTTAATCTACAAAATCACAAGATTTTAAATTGGTGGAAAGGTGGAACTTCTCAAATGTACAAGTTGGAGTTTGTTATGATAATTCTACCATGGACCAAGATGAAATTTATTACTTGTTACACTCCCCTGTAATCGACACTTATATTTCTCCAAGAGGGTTAGACACACTGTACCATAGAAGAGTAAGTCGAAAGATGGATTTATGTATACTCATGATTTTCTCTTCCTTGACGTGTCTTTTTCCAACAAATGTCTTACTAACATGACGATACACTTGACACAGTTGTTCTGTTCTACAATATCTCGTCTTCAGTCTGAGGAGATTATTGTTCTAAGGTGCCCACTACAAACTTGTTAAGAAAAACTCTCCAGTAGCAGGTGTGACTGACTGTTACTTGCTAGAATTCATCACTTTCTCTGTACAATGTCTAACTGTATTATTATAAACATGATCATACTTCACAGTTCATTTATCACAACAATCAGTTACCATAGTGAAGGTGGTACACAGAAGTTACACTAGTCAAAGACACAACACCAAGTCACTGTCCTATAGCTCGTCCTGCTGCAGCCAATCCGCTAACTAGATACGGTAGCAGACTTACCATGCAATCTACCCAACAACACACGTCAGAACATGACAAGGGTGCATTTTGTATCACAGACGGAAACGAAGCAGAAAATATATGTTTGAATCAAAGTAATATTTCTGAAACACTGTAAAGAGAACACAATAAGATAGTAAACATTGAAACTGACTAATCCTGCCAGTTAGTACTGACAGTATTTGTACCACCAGCTCTGAAAGCATCAATTGCTACATTGAAACAGACTGTACACATTTATGATCTGATCTCTGTGGTTCAGCTAAGCTAATACACTGTATTCTGGTGACAATGCGTTGCAGTACTAACAGTCCCCATGAAACGTAAAGTAAACTATCCTATGTGTTAACATAAAGAAATAAATGAACTGGATTAAAGCCACTATACATATATATATTTAATAATAAAGCCAAGCTTTCAGCCAAATTGCATTGGCCTTCATCCGGCCATGTGAAGTTTTGCCTCCAATAGTGAGCAAAGAAATTCTCCGAAGTAACATGGAAGTCATGCCCGCACTATCCACGGCCTACCCCACTAACTGGACTCAAGGATCGTGGCGCTGTGCTGTGGTGGTTGGGAGGGAAGTTACTGATTCACCGCCCCCTGTCGACAGTTTGAGTGCGTCCCGCTGCGCCATGGTGGTGTTATGCATGTATTTCTGCAGTACAGGTCTCCATGTATTTGATAACTTGAAGCCGGCTTCCTTGTTGATGTTATTTGGGCGCAGCTCTATCTCTACGACTTTCCTCACAAGACGAGCATAGAAGTCTTTTACAGGCGCGACGACATTCGCCTGGCTAATAGCGTTCACCGTGGAGGATGAAAGAGCGACATTCTTTACCGACCTGATGTGCTCTTTCACCCTGGTGCTAATAAGCCTTTTTGTCATGCCAGCATATGAACAGCCACAACCACATGGAATTCCATATACGCCTTCTTGAAGAGATGCCGTGACAGTGACATGATACCTTCATGGATCAAGATTAAACATCATCTGAAAACAACTGGAGCCAAGAAGATTCTTTCGGAAGCCAGCAGACGTTTGCTGCGAAATCAAATTCAACAAACTAGGAGGGATTTGGATAAGTACAATACAATTACACTCAGTCTTTTCATGGAGATTAGCATTAACTATCAAACTGAACATTGGGTCTTGATAGACATGATAACGTATGAGAAGGCCGAACGTGTAAAAGAGTATAGTAGAGACAATCAGGAAAGGAAATTTCAGAAAATGGTCCAACGCAAACCACCGGAATTAGATCATAACAAGGTCATAGTAAATCTGTCTGATAAAGTACTGAACCTGAACTCAATATCAGTGCTAAAGGAAGGTTTTAACTTCGCTGTGGCACCGAAAAGAATCCCAGTAGAGAATACTGTCTGTGGGGAAGAGTGTGCCATCAGAGATTTACCGTTAAATAACGCGGAAGAAATTTCTTCGGGATGTATATTACGTGCTGAGAAAAGCGAAGCCACCACGTCAAAACCTGACCAAAGGTGAACTTAAAGAAGCTAATGTGTTTCGCAGAGACGAGAGTATAATTGTAATTCCAGCTGACAAAGGTAATGTTTCAGTCATCATGAATACAAGTGATTACGAAACAAAATGAAGAACCAACTAGAAGAAGAAAGAAGTCACTCGACTAGTGAAGAGCTCAACACTTCCAGAACACTTGCAGAAGTCGTTACTAAATTCAGACCCGGTACCTCCAGTCATTTATGGCCTCCCAAAAGTACACAAGGATGACGTGCCACTAAGACCAATCGTGAGTGTTCTGCGACCCATGAGTTAGCGCGCTATATTTCATCACTGCAACAGCCAGAAACAGGGAAGAGAGAACAACATATTAAAGATTCGAAACATTTCTTGCAGAAGTTACGTGAACTGCGGGTGCACGAAGGTGACATCCTGGTAAGCTTTGATGTTACGTCACTTTTCACTAATATACCTGTAGAAGAAACACTTGCTTACCTCGGAGAATACCTGTCTGAGGACTTGACCAATCTGGCAGCAGTTTGTTTAATATCTACTTAATTCTACTACAAAGGGGATTATTACGAACAGACAGAAGGAGCAGCAATGGGTTCACCTTTGTCACCAGTGGCTGCTAATATTTTTATGGAACACTTTGAGTCTACTGCATTAACAACAGAGCCATTGAAACCTAAGTGCTTCTATCGTTACGTGGATGACACATTTTCGATCTGGCCATATGGAAGGGAGACATTAAATGAATTTTTGGAACACCTAAATTCCATTAACAGTAAGATCAAGTTCACAATGGAAGTAGAAAATGAAGGTACACTGACTGACAGAGCAAATGGAACACCAAGAAGGAGTGGTTCGAAAGGGATGAAAGTTGGGGAAAAAACAGAGACGGCACGGACGAATAATTGATGTTTATTTCAAACCGATATGCAGGTTACACAATGCGCACGGCATCGACTCAGTAGGATGTAGGACCACCGCGAGCGGCGATGCACGCAGAAACACGTCGAGGTACAGAGTCAATAAGAGTGCGGATGGTGTCCTGAGGGATGGTTCTCCATTCTCTGTCAACCATTTGCCACAGTTGGTCGTCCGTACGAGGCTGGGGCAGAGTTTGCAAACGGCGTCCAATGAGATCCCACACGTGTTCGATTGGTGAGAGATCCGCAGAGTACGCTGGCCACGGAAGCATCTGTACACCTCGTAGAGCCTGTTGGGAGATGCGAGCAGTGTGTTGGCGGGCATTATCCTGCTGAAACAGAGCATTGGGCAGCCCCTGAAGGTACGGGAGTGCCACCGGCCGCAGCACATGCTGCACGTAGCGGTGGGCATTTAACGTGCCTTGAATACGCACTAGAGGTGACGTGGAATCATACGCAATAGCGCCCCAAACCATGATGCCGCGTTGTCTAGCGGTAGGGCGCTCCACAGTTACTGCCGGATTTGACCTTTCTCCGCGCCGACGCCACACTCGTCTGCGGTGACTATCACTGACAGAACAGAAGCGTGACTCATCGGAGAACACGACGTTCCGCCATTCCCTCATCCAAGCCGCTCTAGCCCGGCACTATGCCAGGCGTGCACGTCTATGCTGTGGAGTCAATGGTAGTCTTCTGAGCGGACGCCGGGAGTGCAGGCCTCCTTCAACCAATCGACGGGAAATTGTTCTGGTCGATATTGGAACAGCCAGGGTGTCTTGCACATGCTGAAGAATGGCGGTTGACGTGGCGTGCGGGGCTGCCACCGCTTGGCGGCGGATGCGCCGATCCTCGCGTGCTGACGTCACTCGGGCTGCGCCTGGACCCCTCGCACGTGCCACATGTCCCTGCGCCAACCATCTTCGCCACAGGCGCTGCACCGTGGACACATCCCTATGGGTATCGGCTGCGATTTGACGAAGCGACCAACCTGCCCTTCTCAGCCCGATCACCATACCCCTCGTAAAGTCGTCTGTCTGCTGGAAATGCCTCCGTTGACGGCGGCCTGGCATTCTTAGCTATACACGTGTCCTGTGGCACACGACAACACGTTCTACAATGACTGTCGGCTGAGAAATCACGGTACGAAGTGGGCCATTCGCCAACGTCGTGTCCCATTTATCGTTCGCTACGTGCGCAGCACAGCGGCGCATTTCACATCATGAGCATACCTCAGTGACGTCAGTCTACCCTGCAATTGGCATAAAGTTCTGACCACTCCTTCTTGGTGTTGCATTTGCTCTGTCAGTCAGTGTAAATTACCTTTCCTTGATGTGCTAGTATACAAGAAGAACGATGGTACACTAGGCCATGCAATGTACAAGAAACCTACATATTCTGAAAGATACCTTCACAAGTCTTCACATCACCATCCCTCCCCAAAAGCAGCCCTCCTTCGAGCGTTATATACTAGGGTGATAATATTGCAGACGATGATAACCGCTCGAGTGCAATGAGAGAACTGACAACATCCATGAAGAAAAACGGCTATACATCTGGAGACATAACACGAGCTGTGAAGATCAAGGAGCCTAACTTGAATAGCACCAACCAGGACTACAGCAAAAAGAAAAAAATATTCCTTCCTTACGTGGCAGGTAGAACTGACAGAATAGGGCGCATTCTTAAGAAGTACAATATAATTCCAGTTTTCACCGCAGACCGGAAGCTCAAATCCCTGTTTCGACCAGTCAAAGAAAAACCACATCTTGAAACACCGGGCGTATATGAAAGTACAAGCAGTATACAGATCCACTATCACTACCTCCACGACTCCTGTTCTCCATGTGAGAGTTAGCAGGTTGCCTTCCTTCGACAAGAAGTTCTGAACAGCTGTCCAGTATTTCTGAGACTGCATCCGATGATGAAGGTATTTCAGTTTCTTGCCTGCCCCAAGGAAGGCCGTCCTGTTGTCACTCTTAAATGATCCTGCAGTGACCTCGTCTTGAGATGAACCTGCGAAGAGCTGCAAGGAAAACGTCTGTAGGTAAATCACACACAAGTTCAATGTGTACTGCCTTGGTTGCCATAGCACTTCTTGCGAATCTTGTTTAATCTGCAAAGGTCTCCCATAGTCAACTGGACACCGTTTGGACAAACACGTCGTGATGGTATATGACCTATTACCTCAGTGGCTGCACCTGCCTTGAGTGTGAATTAACACATACAGTGGTGGATAACATGCCTGATATCACCATCATCATCATCATCAACATTTCCTCTTTCCCAGCTGAAAGCAGGTAGGGACAGATATACTTCCTCTCCACCAACACTGTGTTCCAGTCCAGGTCAAGTTGTCCTAAGCTGTTCTTCACAGAGTGCATCCATCGTAATCTTGCTCTTCCTTCTCATCTGTGTTTCGAGTGCTTGCCTTGGCAGTCTTTCATTTGTCATATGCTTAATATGTCCAAACCATCTCAATCTGTTATATTCCAGTTTCTCATTTATTTTTTGCACATTTAGATCTTTTGTATGATTTTATTTCTCAGTCTATTGCTCCCAGTCTTCTGCACCACTACCCAAGTACATGAAATGTTTAACTAACTCCAGTTCCTTGTCTTTAATTTTGATAGCTCCTTTTCCTTCTCTTTTTTACATATTCTACCCATCACCATTGTCTTGCTCTTCTCCAAATTGATCCTCAAAGGAAAGGGTGAGAGACCTAAAGGTGAAAATTACAAGCCAGTCAGTTTGACATGTATTATGTGTAAACTCTGGGAAAGCATTCTTTCTGATAATAGACATATTTGCAAAATTCATAACTGGCTAAACAGAAGGCAGTTCAAGATTATTTTTTTGCTAGTGGTTTTACGCTGCGCCGACACATATAGGTCTTATGGCGACGATGGGATAGGAAAGGCCTAGGAGTCGGAAGGAAGCAGCGATGGCGTTAATTAAGGTACAGCCCAGCATTTGCCTGGGTGAAAATGGGAAACCATCTTCAGGGCTGCCGAGAGTGGCATTCGAACCCACTGTCTCCCAGTTGCAAGCTCACAGCAGTTCAGGATTAGGAGAGGTTAGTAAACTGAAATTCAACTTGTAGGATTCCAGCAAGGTACTTTATAGCAGATATCTTGGATTCAGGAGGTCAAATATTCTGTGTCGCGATTGACCTGCCGAAGGCATTTGTTGCGGTGGATCATGGGAGACTACTGGCAAAAATGAGTGCAAATGGACTAGACAAAATAGTAACTGAATGGTGGCTACATTTCTAGAAAATGGATTTCAGGGGATTATAATAGGTGAAGCTTTATCTGACCCTGTAATATTTAAGAAGGGACTTACTCAAGTCAGTAATATTGGACCTTTATGTTTTCATATATATATGAGCAAAGAAGTGGATGCAGAAGCAGCTCGTCTCCTTTCTCCCAAGTCTTCCCAGCCCAAACTTTGTAACATATTTTTAACACTACCCTTTTGTCGGAAATCACCGATAACAAATCGAGCTGACTTTCTTTGGATTTTTTCCAGTTCTTGAATCAAGTAATCTTGGTGATACACTGGAACCATACTCTAGTTGAGGTCTTACGAGAGACTTATATGCACTCTCCTTTACATCCTTACGGAGGGTCAAACCCGGACCAGCTGAAAACCGATTTGATTGAACGGAAGAGTGAGCAGTTAAAGTCAGGAGACGAAATGCGCTCTCTCGAAACCGAGGTCGACGATGGCGAGGTGCGGGATGACAACGAAATGGACAAGAAGGGATTCGAGGAGATGTTCGCGGTTGTGGAGTCCGGAGTTCGAGGCCCAGCGGTGGAAGTAAGTGCCCTGCGTGCGGAAACGATGGCTGTGGAGACGCGAATGAATCCTGCTAGCAGCGTCGGCGGCTCCACCATCGTGAAGTTGGAAACCCCACGGGACGACGAGATTACTTCCAGTTCGAGACCGGATCGACGTCCAAGAAGAGTGTCGAATATCCCCAGCCAAGTTCGACCTGCGACGTACGCTGCGGTGTCCACCAACAGAGAGCCACCTACCGAGTCCAGTCGCAGGAGAGGACTCAGCGCACAGATATAACGCCGTGGATAATCGACGCCGAGATCGAGCGACTAGGCGACGTGACCGTGGAAGAGTTATCGCGAGGTGACACCAAGCTCGAGGCGGCTGACGCCTGTGATAAACTACGTGGCGCTGAGATCCGTCCAGGGAGTTCGATCGGCATGAAACAGAACTACGAAGAGGCTCTGATGATGGCCCACGATACAGAGGCAGCGACTGCAACAGCACGGCTGGAGGGACCCGTACTAGGAGACGAAGCACCAATGGAAGACGAACCGATGACCAACGAACGAGTCTGCCACCTGACTAGGACTCTTGTTCCGACACGAAGCTGCGTGCCGATACGAACATTAAATTCCGCATCCCGGAAGAAAAGGAAATTCAGCAGGGCTAAATCTGGGACGAGCAAACCAGTCCCCGGCATCGCACTAGAGGACTACAAAGGCGCTCAAGCCCTGAAAGTAGACGCGGGTGTGGACGAAAGGAAAACCACCGAAGATCCGGCTGCCACGCGAGGACTTGCTGATCGTTACCAACGGGAACGAGGACACCGTCGACCGGACCCAGCGGATCCCCCATGGGAAGGTGGTGGCCAACCGAACAAACTGTATTGCAGCGAATCGTGGAGCTGCTCGGGACAAGCAGCCTTAAGGAGGGGGCAATGTAATGATTCTAGAGTCCGCCATGCTAACTCGCTACGCACCGGGGGCGTCACCCATCGCCCCAACCCCCTTACACTCGAGCTCGCCAATCCGCGATCAACACTCAAGCGCTGAGCCGGCCCTTCTCACTTCTATCCGTGGTCGCGCCGCAGAGGGTTACGGAAACGACTGGAAGATTAATCTGGAGTCTTCTATTTCGCGAGGTTCCTCGAACCATCGAACATCCGGACTATTCCAGAAGGGCTGGCGCAGGTATATAAGAGCAGTTACTTGCCTGCAGTCAGAGTTCAGTGAGAATTGGTGAGTGAGAGTTAGTTACAGAGTGAGTGAGCGGAGAGCGCAAAAAGTGGTAGCCTGGGCTGAGATGTCAGCCTGTTGGAGCCGAGGACTCGTGCCTGTTCCCCTGACGTAGTGTGTATGTGCGTCCCTTGTGGCTGGCTGCTGGAGAAGACCCTTGGATGTTCTGGAGCAGCGAAGAAGGGAACACTAGGAGACGACGTGTGTAGACCGCGAACGGGGTTCGACGGATTGAGTGAACAGCGGATACTATCCCGACCTGCGAGGCTGACGTGTAGGCTGTGGACCGTGACAGCGCTAACGAGTGTGACTGAGTGAGTGTAGTGTGTGTGTCATTGTACATGGGATAAGAGAAACTAAGAGAGAGAGCGCGCGAACCGTCTGTAAGTGTGTAAGTTGTAAGCTCGACTATCGTCTGTGTGTGTGTAAATCTGTAATTGTAGTGCTTAGTTAATAAATCTTAGAAATAGGTTGCTACCAGGTGCCGTACGCATTTATTTACTTAGTTGCCCCGCCAACACGTAACAATATTTATAAGATCACCCCAGATACTTACAATGATCCCCAAAAGGAACTTTCACACCATCAACACAGTAATTTAAACTGTGAGGAATTTTACTATTTGTGAAACTCACAACCTGACTTTTAACCCCGTTTATCATCATACCATTGACTACTGTATATCTCACAACACTATCAAGTTCATTTTGCAGTTGCTCACAATCTTGTAACTTATTTATTACTCTGTACAGAATAACATCATCTGCAAACAGCCTTTCCTCTGATTTCACACCTTTACTCATGTCATTGATATATATAAGAAAACATAAAAGTCCAATAATACTGCCTTGACGAATTCCTCTCTTAATTATTACAGGGTCAGATAAAGCTTCACCTACTCTAAATCTGAGTTCCATTTTCTAGAAATATAGCCACCCATTCAGTCACTCTTTTTTCTAGTGCAATAGCACTCATTTTTGCCAGCAGTCTCCCATGATCTACCCTATCAAATGCCTTAGATAGGTCAATTGGAATACAGTCCCTTTGACCTCCTGAATCCAGAATATCTGCTACATCTTGCTGGAATCCTACAAGTTGAGCTTCAGTGGAATAACCTTTCCTAAACCCAAACTGCCTTCTGTCAATGCAGTTATAATTTTGCAAACATGTCTAATAAAATCAGAAAGAATGCTTTCCCAAAGCTTACATGCAATGCATGTCAAACTTACTGGCCTGTAATTTTCAGCTTTACGTCTAACACCCTTTCCTTTATACACAGGGGCTACTACAGCAACTCTCCATTCGTTTGGTATAGCTCCTTCATGCAAACAATAATCAAATAAGTACTTCACATATGGTACTGTATCTCAACCAATAGCCATTAGTATATCCCAAGAAATCTTATCAATTCCAGCTGCCTTTCTAGTTTCAGCCTTTGTATCTTACTGAAAATGTCATTGTTATCATACGAAAATGTTAATACTTCTTTAGTATTAGTCACCTCCGCTACCTGGACATTATCCTTGTAACAACAATCTGTACATACTGCTGACTGAATACTTCTGCCTTTTGAAGATCCTCACATACACACTCCCCTTGCTCATAATGATTCCTGGAAAGTCCTTCTTGAAACCTGTTTCTGCCTTAAAGCACCTATACATACACTTCCATTTTTCACTAAAATTGTATGACCACCAATTATGCTTGCCATCATGTTATCCTTAGCTGACTTCTTTGCTAGATTCAATTTCCTAGTAAGTTTCTTCAATATCTCCTTACTCCCACAGCAATTTCTAACTCTATTTCTTTCCACCCTGCAACTCTTTCTTTGTCTCTTTACTTTTCTGTTATAATATAGTGGGTCTTTACCATTCCTTAGCACCTTTAAAGGTACAAACCTGTTTTCACATTCCTCAACAATTGCTTTAAACCCATTCCAGATCTGTTTACATTTTTATTTACTGTTTTCCACCGATCACAGATACTTTTTAAAAACTCACTCATGCCTGTTTCTTTTCAATTTGCTTTACGTCGCACCGACACGCATAGGTCTTATGGTGACGATGGGATAGGAAAGGGCTAGGAGTGGGAAGGAAGCAGCCGTGGTCTTAATTAAGGTAGAGCCCCAGCATTTGCCTGGTGTGAAAATGGGAAACCATGGAAAACCATCTTCATGGCTGCCGACAGTGGGGTTCGAACACACTATCTCCCGAATACTGGATACTGGCCGCACTTAAGCGACTGCAGCTACTGAGCTCGGTCAGGCCTGTTTTATCAGCCATACGGTACTGCCTAATAGTCCTAATTTTAATACCTTCCATTCTTTCACATTTATTTTTAACTGCCCTTCCCATATTAACTAATTTGCCATTTGTTGGTCATGCTTCCTGCTGTTCGCATTACATTGACATTTGGTAAATTGAGATCACCTGCTACAATCACATTCCTTTCCATTTTGTTTTCCAACATAGGTGATTACCTTATCAAATAATTCTGAATTAGCATCAGCGCTACCTTTCCCGGTCTGTACACTCCAAAGACATCAAGTTGTCCACTATCTTTAGAAATTAGCCTTACACCTAGAATTTCATGTTTGTCATCTTTAACTTTTTCGTAGCTTACAAATTCTTCTTTTACCAGAATGAATACTCCCCCTCCTACCATTTCTATCCTATCTCTACGATACTCCAGTTTTGTGCGAATATTACTGCATCCATTATATCATTTCTCAGCCAAGATTCAACTCCTATTACAATGTGTGGTAAGCATATATCTATTAAGTTACTTAATTCGATTCCTTTCTTTACAATATTTTTACAATTGAGCACTAACATTTTTATGTCATCCCTACTTGACTTCCATTTCTCTGTACCCATAACACCCCATTACCTAGACCACTCCGTTTCCCTTAATGTACCTCCCTATAACCCTTCTAAACAAATTTCCTAACTTATATGTACCACTGCGATTTAAGTGAAGGCCATCTGAGCGCAGATCCCTGTCTCCTACCCACCCATTAGCATCTAGAAATCTCATTCCCAGCTTCCCACATACCCACTCCATAGTATGATTTAAATCCCCAATCACCTTTCAGTCAGTATCCCTCCTACAAAGTATTCCACTTATAACAATATCCACTTCCTTAAACTTCAGCCGTGCTACATTTACCAGATCCCACACATGCCCAACTATGTTGGTACTTATACCTGCTTGTCTTACGTTGTTGGTACCAATGTGAAACACTACCACCTTCTCTTTCCCTGTTCCTTCTCTTCTACTTTCCTCAACATCTGCCTCAACCTAATTCTTGGATAACACTCTACCCTGGTTCCCTTTCCTCCACACACTTTCTACACATGTCTAACTATGGAATCCCCCATGACCAGAGCCTCAACCCTACCCACCTCATTTGATCCCCTCCCCTCCGGTCAGCCCCATCTTCTCTCAATGCTGCAGAAGCTACTTCCTCCTCTCTTTTCTCCCTCCCATGACCCTGTTCCACCTGTCTTTTCCTATCTACTACTCCAGATTTCCGTTACTTACCTTTTCCCTTCCACATGCTTCCAAACATCTGAGCAACAGTTCCTTGTTCCTCATCTTCTCTCGGTTGTTCTACCTGCAGTGACTCGTACCGATTTCTCAGAGACACCTGTCCTGAATTCTGATCCTGATAGAGCCCTTAGTCTGCAATCTCCTTCCCCTTAAAACATTAGACCACCTGTCTTCTAAAATTCCCCCCATTCCTTCCCATCCCTCTTTTACACCTACTGTGTCCTGTACATTGTTTGAGGAATACCTACCTTCCTTCCTGTCTTCTGAGAGAATCCTAATTTTCTCCCTCAAACTCTCCAAAGTGAAAGTGAGTCAGGGCAAAATTTAAATTCATGTAACTCTGATAATATTGTGTGTAATATAGAGTGATCTTGTTTGGTGTGTAGATTCAGGTTGTTCTGATCATTTTGTGTCTGAATTAGATGTTTTTGATACATATGTGAAATTAAGACTTCCAAAGAAGACAAGTGTAGCCAAAATTGGCATAGACATTGAGGCAATTGGTATAGAGAATATTAATGCTAAAATGTATGCAAATGGCACAATTGTTCCTTGTGCTATTAAAAATGTATATTATGTACCAGAACTCAGAAAAAATCTATCGTCAGTGACAAAGTTGGAGCAGGTTGGCTGCAAAGTGATACACTGACTGACAGAGCAAATGCAACACCAAGGAGTGGTTCGAAAGGGATGAAAGTTGGGAAAAAAACAGAGACGGCACGGACGAATAATTGATGTTTATTTCAAACCGATATGCAGGTTACACAATGCGCACGGCATCGACTCAGTAGGATGTAGGACCACCGCGAGCGGCGATGCACGCAGAAACACGTCGAGGTACAGAATCAATAAGAGTGCGGATGGTGTCCTGAGGGATGGTTCTCCATTCTTTGTCAACCATTTGCCACAGTTGGTCGTCCGTACGAGGCTGGGGCAGAGTTTGCAAACGGCGTCCAATGAGATCCCATACGTGTTCGATTGGTGAGAGATCCGGAGAGTACGCTGGCCACGGAAGCATCTGTACACCTCGTAGAGCCTGTTGGGAGATGAGAGCAGTGTGTGGGCGGGCATTATCCTGCTGAAACAGAGCATTGGGCAGCCCCTGAAGGTACGGGAGTGCCACCGGCCGCAGCACATGCTGCACGTAGCGGTGGGCATTTAACGTGCCTTGAATACGCACTAGAGGTGACGTGGAATCATACGCAATAGCGCCCCAAACCATGAAGCCGCGTTGTCTAGCGGTAGGGCGCTCCACAGTTACTGCCGGATTTGACCTTTCTCCACACCGACGCCACACTCGTCTGCGGTGACTATCACTGACAGAACAGAAGCGTGACTCATCGGAAAACACGAGGTTCCGCCATTCCCTCATCCAAGTCGCTCTAGCCCGGCACCATGCCAGGCGTGCACGTCTATGCTGTGGAGTCAATGGTAGTCTTCTGAGCGGACGCCGGGAGTGCAGGCCTCCTACAACCAATCGACGGGAAATTGTTCTGGTCGATATTGGAACAGCCAGGGTGTCTTGCACATGCTGAAGAATGGCGGTTGACGTGGCGTGCGGGGCTGCCACCGCTTGGCGGCGGATGCGCCGATCCTCACGTGCTGACATCACTCGGGCTGCGCCTGGACCCCTCGCACGTGCCACATGTCCCTGCGCCAACCATCTTCGCCACAGGCGCTGCACCGTGGACACATCCCTATGGGTATCGGCTGCGATTTGACGAAGCGACCAACCTGCCCTTCTCAGCCCGATCACCATACCCCTCGTAAAGTCATCTGTCTGCTGGAAATGCCTCCGTTGACGGCGGCCTGGCATTCTTAGCTATACACGTGTCCTGTGGCACAGGACAACACGTTCTACAATGACTGTCGGCTGAGAAATCACGGTACGAAGTGGGCCATTCGCCAACGCCGTGTCCCATTTATCGTTCGCTACGTGCGCAGCACAGCGGCGCATTTCACATCATGAGCATACCTCAGTGACGTCAGTCTACCCTGCAATTGGCATAAAGTTCTGACCACTCCTTCTTGGTGTTGCATTTGCTCTGTCAGTCAGTGTATATCATAGGAGTAGTGCCAAAGCTTTCTTGAATAATAGATTAATACTTTCAGGACAGAGAGGTGGTTCACTGCACACTGTTAAGATGAAGGTTGAAAAATCTGATGCTAGCTATGGTAATTCTTTGAAGAATTGTAAACCCAACGAAGAATTAGAGTTATGGCATAGAAGGTTAGGTTACTTGAATTGCATAGAAAAAGCTAGTTAAAGGATTAAGTAACATACAAGATGTTAGATTTGAAAATTATAGTTGTAAAAATTGCATTTTTGGAAAGCTGACTAGACAACCATTTTAGTGGTAGAAGAGAAAAGTCAAGTAAGCCCTTGGAGCTTGTTCATACCGATGTGTGTGGTCCTTTTAAACATTTAACATGGGAGGATATGAATATTTTGTAACATTTACCAAAGACATTACACATTTTACTGCAGTATATCGATTGACAAATAAGCATGAAGTATATGACAAATAAGTTGAATATTATAATTATGCAACAAATCATTTCTCTAAAAAAATTTAAAACTTAGAGCACACAATGGTGGTGAATATATTAGTAATAATATGAAACGTTTTTGGAAAATAAGGGTATAAAACTAGAATATACTGTTCCATACAATTCAGAAATGAATCCAGTGTCAGAAAGAATGAATAGAACATTAATACAAAAGGCTAGAACTTTATTGATTGAATCCGAGTTACGCAAGGAAATGTGGGGAGAAGCAATTTATTATTCAAATTATATAACAAATAGAAGTCCAACTGTTTCTCATAAAAAACTCCTAGTGATCTATGGGAAGGCGGAAAACCCACTTTATATAACACGAGAGTTTTTGGTAGTATTGCTTTTAAGCATGAGCCTAAACAGTTCAGAAGAAAACTAGACCCAGAAAGTTAAAAGCTAGTTATATAGCAGGAAGTTGGAGACCATAGGATGCTAAAAACAGAAATATTGTTCTAGGTGGCAATGTGATTTTTGATGAACATAAATTATGGATTACAAATCTCGTAGTTTTCCCCGTATTGGCTCGACGCAACTAAGGTTAAGTTATAAGGAGATTCCCACCTTCCAATATTTGTTAATTTCTTATAACAGTTTTATTGTTTACATGACATAATCTAGCTTAATCTCTAGGTGTATACTAAATAGTAGAACATGTTTCGTTCCGATTATGGAACATCTTCAGCTAAAAGGATAAACAAAAATGGCAGGACAATTAAAACACATGTAATGATTATGGTGATGAAATAAAATTTTCAGTCATGTTGGGTTAAAATTTCCAACAAGTCAATGTCCAAGTAACGAAGTAAAATCGGTGTAAGGGGTCGTCTTTATGCAGGAGACGTTTATGTTTGTTGATCTTGAAGATAAAATTAGTAATATAAAAGAATTTCTTAAAATATGGTTGTCGGGGAACTCTTGTAAACAACCGTAGTTGAAGTTGAGTGGGCTGGTGGTATGCGGAGGGGAACAGGCGTGACTGGAAGCTGGGGAAGCAGCTACTGCCGGTTTAGAGGACATGGTGATGAATTTAGAATAAAACCTTTTCATAATGTTTGTATTATTTTCCGATAATTCTTATGAAAATGTAAACAAAGACTCCATAATGAATATCCAGGTAAACTTAAAGAACCTTTTAAGAAATTTAACTTTTCTCCTACAGCAGCAAGAGTAAAAAACCTTATAATTATGAATCCTAAACTACCAATAGCTAAGGCGTTACCAAAAATTCACAAAAAGGAGATACCCATATGCCCAATTATAAACAGCAGAAATAGCCTTACCTAAAATATTTCAAAATTTTTACACTTTTCCATTAGTAAACACTTTAAATTTATTAAAAATTCCTACAATTTTTGCGATAAATAAATTCAAACTTGAATCTAACCAAATAATGTGTTCATATGATATCAGTAATATGTATCCCGGTAAGTGAAACTAACAACATTATAAAAAGCAGCAGGCTAGGAAAACAACAGATAGGGAATCTGCCACCTGGGTGACTGCCCTAAATGGAGACCAGTAGTGAATGAAATTCCTTATGTTCAATCCTTCTATTGGGTACATTCAGCTGTTGTACCTCCTCATCTTCTCCCCAGACCATATCATCACATGCAAACATCATTACATTCATTCACTCCCCTACATAAATCGCACCCCCTTTCAGCTTTCATGATGTAATCATCACCATTATGAAGATCAAATGTGACACCACACTCAATTGTTTTAGCCCACTGTCAATTCCAATCCATTCTGAGATATTCACTGTTGTCTTCGCACATCTGCAAGTTATCATATTTCATATAACATTGTTATTGCTTTCTTGCCAAAGACTCTATGTCCAGGCTTTCCCAAACTTCTGTTCTGGGGATGCTATTGCATGCCTCCTCTAAGTATACAAATGTCATTATTAAACTGCTGAAAAATTTTTAAAAAAATGCAACGTCCTGAAGGACTGTGATCAGTGGCACCAGAGTATAATATGCGCATCGTGATTCATTTGTCACGGACATCGGGAATAAAATGGTGGTAAGGACGCCTGTCAGTTAGACAGAACAGTGTTTGCAGCATTCATTTCAGGGTACAACCATGACCCGCCGACGAGTAAGAGATCCTGTTGAACAACTGCAGCCATTTGAATGGGGTCGCATAGCGGGCCTGCCGAAAGCTGGGTGGACATATTGACTAATTGCTGCACATGTTGGACACAAAGCATCGCTGGTGTATCACTGCTGTCAGAAGTAATCTGTGGAACATTCCCAAACCCACAGACCACGCTCTGGACATCTGCGTGGTACAGGCACACTTCAAGATCAATGCATTCTGCAAGCAGCAGTGACTGACCGAACATCATTCAGGAACTAAATCCAGTCACATGCTGCATCTGCTATGTCACAAAGGAGCATTAGAAGCCATTTTCTTGTAGTAGGATTACAATCACGTGTGCCTCTGGCCAGGGCATTGCTGACAACACGACACTGCCAAACATGGCTACTCTGGTGTTGTGAAAGATAGATAGATAGACATGATTTATTTTAACTGGCAAAGTTAGGGACACGTGTCCCTGTCTTACACTTAACCAGTGAAATACATAATTAACATAAAAATATATAACATGCTGAATAAATGAAAAAAGAGACTGAAACAAATTACTACGGCACTATGCTATCCTGCCGTACATAAAAATAACTATTATAATACACAAATATAAATTAACATTTTGCTTCCTGCGAAGAAATTAACATACAACAAAGAACTGTCGACTGTTGTCTTCAGTTATAAGCTATAAATTTCATTTTTGTTCCGTATTGAAGTGCAATGTTGTCAACAGTTACAAAAGTAGTTTCTATCAGTACGCAAATGGTGGACGTGTACGTGCATGGCGTAGAGCTGCGCATTCACTCATGACACCAAGGTCCCACCCGAGGTTTCATGGTGTAGGGGGCGATCACAGTTGGTGTTACCACTGTCCGCTATATTCCACAGGTTGTTATCCCGGTCCTACTGCCATTTATTCAACAGGAAGTTGGGGTGATTTTTCAGCAGGACAAAGAATGTCGACATACAGCTGTTGCGATGCAACATGCTCTACGTTGTATACAACTGCCCTGGCCAGTAAGATCACTAGATCTGTTGTCAATTGAACACGTATGTGACATGATGTAGCGGGAACTTACACGTCCTCCAGAGCCTGATAAAACAATTGCAACAAATGGTGCAAGAAGTTTGGGAAAGTCTATCGCAGATGCCACTTGTGATCATTTGCAGTCAGACTGTTTGGGCACTATTTACTGCGTCTTGTCTGAATACTCCTGCAATGATGAACCACCTCTCACAATGCTTCGTCCCTGAGGATGTTGCAAGACTTTTCAGGCAGTGAATATCTTTCCCACATTCCCAGCTATCTTCCCCAAACTGTTCGTATCTAATCTTGTACGAGTCGCGTGTCCCTCCATCCTTTTTTCTTTGGATACAAACGAGGATCACTCACGGAAATTTTACTTCAGGTATTGCTTTTTGTTTTAGAAAAACATGAGTTGCAAGCTTTCTGCCATCATCTGTTACAGCATGCACTGCAGTACATCACTGCTTTTCGCTTCCTATAATGCGTTTGAGAACATTCAATATCACCTTTTTATAGATTATTTGACTTTGTGGCAAATGGAAACTGAATGGTGTCTGACCTCTGGTTCCTATTTCTTCACTTTACGCTTCTCTATGATAAGGCGATGAAAATAAATTACTTTTTCGTTGAAATCATTAGGGATTTTTAGCATAAAATTGTTATTTGAGGAGAAAGGCCATTTCTCTTCATAAAAGTAATCATCCCGCCTCGGTTAACTTTCAAGTCCAACATACTGATGCCATGTGCAGTAGCTATTTCTTGTCCTTAAAAATACAGCATTTCATGAGAAACAGCATATCCAACGTTGTGTAACAAAACCATATTTAAACAGATCCTCCTCTACTTTTGGAAATTTGCAGTCTTTTGTTCCGCAAAATACTTTGCGAGACTTGTTGGTCGCTTGAAGTGCACTTCTCTGCTACTGCGGTAGCGCACGTTGCATTCCGACACAGAATACTTGAGGCCTGCTGCCCTATGCCTGTATGTTTCGGCACAATTGATCAGCAAGAGTTTATATGATGCAGTATTACTCAAATTCTTGCTCACTGTGGACTAACAAACAAACAATACTGAGATCAAAGAAAATGCATGTCCCATTCCCGAAACACTCGTAAAATATGTTTGCGCCAGACTGCAATAGAGCATCACTAATCACTTCTGCGCTGATTCACTCACTTTGCTAGTGCAGTGGTTTTTTCTACCAGCTGATAACAGCATATTGCCAAGTATTTGGAATGCCCAGTTTTGCACTGGGAAGGCTGCTACTACCTGAATAGTTGAGACCTTTATTTCAAAACGCATACAAGCTGCATGATGGATGTTCGAAGAAGTGGGGCCGTCAAATACGTGAACATTTCTTTTTCCCCAATTTGGACCCAAAAATACTGGGATGTGTAAATTATGCAAGAGTAATAATTATGCAAAGAAATGTGGTAACTGCTGCAGATTCAGCCCCATTCAACCATTAACATGCCTCGTATTATAGGCAAACCCCTGATGCATGATCTTCTCATATGTAAGACAAAGTATATGTAGGTAGCAACATCAGATGTCAGTCAATTATCTGTTTTCAATTATCAACAACAGCCCAACTGCATGGAATCAGTAAGTGAACCCTTGAATATTACGAATGAAATTTTTGGCAACTGAATATCATAACAGCAGGTTGTAGAAGGTGCAGTTACATTAATTGCCAAAATTGTTTCTATTTTGGACTGAGTCCCCACATAAAAAAATCAAACTCCCTATTACTACAACACTGAGGGGTGTAAGATAGGAAAAACTAGAAAGGTTCCACCTTTTCAATACAAAAATGTTATAGGTTTATTTATAACATGTATTTGCACTTGGGACTAGTTTCGACGCTGTGTTGGCGTCATCATCAGCCAAAAAATGGGAAAATAGGCCAGTGTGTAGGCATTCATATTACACAAGGTGTTACATTAAACAATACAAATCTTGCAAGGAGATAAAAAACATGGATGAATATAGAAACAAATGAATCGTTGAGAAAGCAAAAGTTATACATGTTAAAAAATAACCTTAACCACACATCTTGCAGTGCGAAAATATTCTTCTTGAATGATTCCTGAGTATAAAACACACGCGCACACATTTCTGAAGAGCCAGCAGGCAGGACAAAGTAAAGTGAAACCTTAAGAGATCTTCTGAGAAGAGTTCATCATTTTTCTATGTCTCCCTTGAGTTCCTGATAAACACAACAGGAAATTCTCCTTCACTCTCAACAATAGCTATAAAGACCAACGGTAAGAGTTCTTCTGAGAAGAGTTCATCATACTTTCAATGTTCCGACTAACTAATGAAGTCTCGTTTGAGTTCCTGATAAACATACACAACAGGAAATTAAACAATATACATCTTACAAGGAGATAAAAACAGGGAAAGTTATACATATTAAAAATAGTCTTAACCACACGTCTTGCAGTGTGAAAATATTCGTCTTGAATGATTCCTGAATACAAAACACACGCGCATACAATTCCGAAGAGCCAGCAGGCAGGAAAAAGTAAAGTGAAACCTTAAGAGTTCTTCTGAGAAGAGTTCATCATTTTTTCTATGTTCCGACTAGCTAATGAAGTCTCCCTTGAGTTCCTGATAAACATATACAACAGGAAATTCTCCTTCACTTTCAACAATAGCTATAAAGACCAACGGTAAATTTCATTTTAAATATTGTGCAGAGACGTGAAAGCATGATTATGAACATGATATAACTCCTTCATTTAACCCAATTTTTAACACAAGGTGTTACATTAAACAATACACATCTTACGAGGAGATGAAAACAGGGCCGAATGTAGAAACAAATGCATCGTAATGCATATTAAAAATGAGCTTTTGGCTGATGATGACGCCAACACAGCGTCGAAACTAGTCCCAAGTGCAAATACATGTTATAAATAAACCTATAACATTTTTGTATTGAAAAGGTGGAACCTTTCTAGTTTTTCCTATCTTCCATTCTCAGTTCAATACGGACCAAAAATGAAACTCTTATGTTTAAATAACTGAGGGGTGTACCTTGGCCTATCGAGCGACAGTTTACCAGCCAGAAAATTTCCAGATTACAAGCTGACACCGGCTCAATGCGGTTAATCATCACGGTCATTATTCTTGGTTTTCAATACTGGGTCCGCCACCTCAACCTCGGATTGTTAAATTGTTAGGTTGAGTGGAAATTGAACAAGCTCTTGAATCATAATATCTCTCAATTGACCCGGATGGCCGATTCCAGAGAATTGTCAACCCAAGAAGGAAAAAAGTAAAGTTTAAAATAAAACTCAACAATTGGTTTTTATGATAGATAAAACATTAAATTTTATTAATTTTATGATATGTATTCATTTATTGATGTCTTTCAATTTTTAATTGTGTGGTTAATTGAACCTTTATGTGCAGTCATAATTCATTTGATATTTCTCAATGTTTTATGAATTACAGTTTATTATGATGAAAAGGTATCAAAATAATGATGGTAAATGTTAATTCTAATGCTCTTTCTCTTCGTAGTAAAGTACTTATTTTGGTTATTAACAGTTTATATAAGGCATAATAAGGCAACAAATTTATTGCTGCAGGCCGTGTAAACACGCGACGCAAAAGGTATAAAAGTTTCTGTAGACGAAAAGTGCGTGGCTCAATTTGATTAAAATTTGGTATGCAAAGCCAATACTGTACACCCTTTCAAACTCCTATATCATTCCTTTACAATTTCAAATGGATTCATACGAAGCCGATAGTAAAATACGTCGCGTGTTTACAACGTTCTCGCGAGCGGGTGGCCGAGGAGTTCCCCGTCGCATGGAGCCATGTGTACAGGAATAGTGGAGAAGAAATTGAGTGGTACCAGTGGCAAAGTGATGATGAAAATCATGTATCTCGAATTCAAGAATCTGACATAGTTCAAGAGTGTTTTGATAAACTAGTAAAATCGTGTCCCTTGTTCATGAAACACACATTTATTAAAAGAATGCAAAGCAAAATGTTCGAAGTGCAGAAAAAACAAACGACTGAAAGTTCAATGGTTTTGCAAGTGGATTTCGCGGAGAATTTCACTATTCTTCCACAAGATGAAATTCAGAGTTGTTATAGGCATCACTGACATATTACGATATTTACTGCTGTTGCGTGGTTTGCGGGAGGAAATCATGCTTCATGCGATTACGTCTGACCATGGGGAGCATGACAAATATGCCATGCACTCATTTTTAAGCAGAGTAGGACTATTACGGATAATCACAAGTGTTTATAACAGAAATCACAAGTGTTTATCTTTTTGGACGGGGCAGCGAGTCAGTTCAAGCAAAGGTTTATGCTTGCAAACCTAACTTTTTTCAGGAAACTTTTGGAATGAACGTAACTTAGAATTATTTTTCGTCCGGTCACGGGAAAGGTGCTGTTGACGGTGTTGGCGGAACACTAAAATATAATTTGACTGTTGCTCTACGTGCAAAAAAGAGATCTTATAAACGTGCACGATATCGTGGAAGTAGCGAAAAGAAATTCAGCAAACACAAATGTTATATTTGTTCCTTCTGAAGATGTTGAAAGGAGTACACCCCTTCTGAAAAGCTGCTTCGCCGATGTCTGTGCAGTACCAGGAACACATGATATTCACTATGTGGAGCCATAAAAAAAAATACATAGTTCAGGCAAGAAAATATTATTATTCAGAAACAACTACCACACACTCTCTACATCCAGACTACAAGATCGAAGCAGATGACAAAAATCCACCCCGTGATACAACTTTTGAAGTGGGAGTCTTCGTCCTTGGAAAATGCAGCGGAAAGAAATATTCCAAGTATTATGTTTGTACCATAACTGAAAGTAACCAATTATCGCAAGTGCAACGATGAAGCTAAACTGCTTTGTGAACCACCGACGAAAGACGAGTGCTTATTAAATTAAAGTGAAATAGAAAGAAAATTACCGGTGCCTCGTTTTACTCGTGGGAAATGGTATTTTGATGAGTCTATACCAGAAGCGGAATGAACATAAATTGTTTTTTAATTTTATATTTTTTTCTGATCAAGCTTTCATTCAAACTGTAGGCTACGTGCCAGTAAGCTTTGAATGTCCAGATATTTTTAAATATTTTAGTTCATTTTACATTCACTGTTATTAATGTTAAAGAAATGTGTGACATTTAAAAAAAACACTTTACTTAGGCCATATGTCCGTTACAGTATATGTAGTTATATATTATTATTATTATTATTATTATTATTATTATTATTATTATTATTATTATTGTGAGGAAGGAAGCTTGTAGTTTTACATAACCGATAATCACACTATCATAAGCGAAGGAACCTCATATTTTACGTGAAATCTGAACCACCGGACGTGACTTTCACGTCGAAAATCACAGATGCATTAATCGAGACTCGAACCCAGATGGAAATTCTAAGTTCCCATCGAGGGAATTAGATATTTTTCCACCAATAGAGCATATCAAATCAGATCAAAAATTAAGATGTAATAGAGCAAACGCCTGAAAAGCCATACATCTTAATTTTTGATCTGACTCGAACCCAGTCCGTCTTGATGGTTTCAAGCAGTTTAACCGCTGTGCCATCATGCCCCTTATTTATTATTACTTGCTGCGATATTAAATATAGATTTTATCATTCAATGAACGTATTTGATGCGGACTTAAAGATTTATTAGCCCCTCATGACATGTCGCCATAGCGCATATTCGTGAATGTAATCCTGCGACGCTGTCAAGTAAACATGCGACGATCGCTTTTAAATATATTGCGCAGACATTACGCAACCTGCACATTTGTTTTTTTTTTTTCATCACAAAATGTACATTTGTCCTTCTTGTAAACAATACATTAACATTGCTAATAAAAGTTACCACAATTCACAGAATTTAGAAAAAACGTAAAGGAATGCGAAGTTAGAAGTCCGTCCCATGTAAACACCGATCGCTACTGTACCAGGAAAGCCTAGGTCCTGGTCCATATCAATCGAAAGAAACGTTATTCCAGCATAAAAGATCCGACCAACGTACAAACATCTATGTAAAGAATGTTCCAGTATGTGCCAGACCCCACGAGTGCACTAGGCGGAGTCAAGTGACGTCACCTGTCGCTCGAAGCTCACCTCCCCTAGAGATATTTCTCGATAAGAATTTTCTTTTGCCAGCTTTTCAACGCCTTAACCAATTTCAACGGGACAAACGCTGAATTGTAGTGGACGTCATAAAAGTTAATCCCTGTGAATTTCGAATTAATTCATCCCATGGTTGTTGAGTTATAATAATTTAAATCTAAAGAAATTACGCACTCACGGTCACATGGCCAAGAGATGCTACCCCTCCCAGCGCTGGTATCTATATATGTCAAGGCTAGCCAGCGAGCAGGCCAGTACAAGGACGAGTATACAGGTGTGTGTGAGTGAGACAGAGGAGAGACCGACCCGCGTACAGTATGTTCGCGCAGTCACGGTGAAAGTACTTGCCGTCGCATTTCCGGAACACGAAGTTATGTCGCCGACAGAATTATAAAAGACGTCGCACTGTATTTAGTACATCGCGTCGCGACTACAGTCTAATTCTAAAGACATTTGAGAATATAATACGAGTGAACTTATTGAAGTGCAAATATCAAATATTTAACGTTCACAGAATATGTCATTACATGTAGACTTAGGTTACTTCAAATGATATTGAACTTCTACAGAAACTAATGTGTAGAATCACCAGAACTCATTTCTTTTCGAGTATTGAACTGTATTTCTTTATTCACGCCACATCAGTATACGACTTACAGTAGTAATCTGGGTGAAAACTAAGAACCTTTTCTGAGGTAATATGACGTTATAATAACAAGATAAGCAGAAAATAATCCTTAGTGACTTAATGACTGTGTTCAAAGACTGTGATTATAGACTATGATTTGCCTTTTCAAGTGTGAACTGTGTAATTATGAACGTTTCAGTAACGACTTTAAATAGTATTTCATACGGGAAGGACTGTGATTCTTCATTTAACATCTTGAAATTCAATTACGCCATAAATAGTGTTCAACAGTAAATGACAGTGTCAGTGATAACTACTCACACTAAGTGAATTTTTCGTGTGCGAAAAATCACCCTAACAAGCTGCAATTCTATATGATCCAGTTCCAGCCGTCATCACCTCATCGGGAACGTCAACATGGTGTGTTAAGGGAACATCGCCGATCCTGATTCTCCACGGAACATTCCAGATGTCCATCCTTCGACATTTTGTAGCAACATTTCTTTCAGTAAGTGAGTAGTAACAAACTGACTAAAAATTTTTTTATTAATTTTGAACAGTGGAAACTTCAGTGCCGCGTGTGAACACATATTTCAGAGTTCTCATAATTTCTCAGAAGTGATTAATTTAATTTCATTTTTATATCTCACAGAAAGACTTTAGGCTTTTCAAGTGTGCTATATATCAAGGTTTACAAACTGAAAACTGAAAACTTTTAACAGAAATTTAATTTCTCATATCAACTTACAATTACAAGTGTGTGCTTAGGTTTAGAAAGACTTTAGGTGGAAATCCAATACCTCATATTCTCACATATGAAAGACTTTGGAATCAGTGATATTTATTCCATTTTCATGAACAGAATTCAGGAAGATTACGTTCAAACTTTTAATTTCAATGCCAGATTTGAGTCCAATAATCATATTGCAGGGTGAAGAATTAATAAATTGTTTAAAAAAAAAATTTTTAACCATCTATTATTCGCTCTGCGAGTCTATCCTACTCTGTATCGGCTCCAAAACCAAGTTCCACTCCCTGAGGTCCTACTCATGCCCTTTACCCAAAAACTTTTCCTGGTACACTACGTTTAAAAGTTTGTAAAATCGCATACATCAGGTTTATAACAATGAAATTTGTGGGGGTTATTAAGTATCATCCAGACATTATGCATAAATCTCAGTTTGTTTAGGTGGTAAGTTTCATATATATGTTAAAAAGAATTGTGCAAATGTAAACACGCGGTGCCTAGAATTGGCCGGATATAAAAATAGAGCCTCCAGGGTAGAGACGCGCTACCCATAGTCTGCAGTGTATCTGGCTGGCTGCTAGTCAATTTCAACATTCTATTTCACTGTAGAGCCACCAGATGGCAGTGTAAAGCAAATCTCTGTGCGTTGTCATGCATATGATATCGTACAACATGTAGAATTCAACCTTCTACAATCCAGGTTTGAACCTGTAATGTTGAGATCCTGAGGATGACACTAACCCTGCTCACCAAAGTGAGCTGGAGAATAGAAAAACAAGTTCCATACTGTGTAGGGTCAGGGGTGTACAACAGAAACTGTACTTACTTGTTCTCTTCTTTGAGACACGGAACCAGTTGATTAACTGTTTCTTCTTCTTTGATTAGTTCATCCTTTATATATGCTGAAGACTGTAAGTGAGAAACAAAGAAAATTAATATAAGTAAAGAGGTAACAAGAATAAAAACATACAGGGTGTTTAAAAAGTGTCCCATACTTCTACAGGATACAGTAATTTTTGTGAGGTCATATGCAGCATCTTACCTGCAAATATTCTTCAAACCCTCTAATCTTGCTATTCCTGATTTGCTATGTTTTTTCCTACTTACATCTTTGCCCATTCAATCTCTCTTCACTTCTCTTTATCTCCTTCTCTCTCCATCTTGCTATATTGGCATGCCACATGAAATGTACTGTCTAGAACCTTTCCCTCGCCCCTCCTTTTCCGTATATATGCTCGCCTCCGCACCCATTTGCTCGGGGAAACTTACACCACTGTCTTCCAACGTCCTGCATTGTCAGGAATTTATTTGTGGAGAGGGCTGGTTCTCCCTTTCATGAGCTTCATCATGTTTCCGTCAAGTTAATGTGAGAAACTGAGGGGCACTTTCTCTTACATTTCATTTTAATGGAGTTCAGGAATGCTGAGTATGGGAGTAAGTGTTAGTATTGTGAAGCTAGTGTTCTAGCCTGGACTAGTCTTAATCATAATCTTGAAGTGGAAGTGAATTTACTTTCTGAAACTATGACCTGAGACGCTTTTCCAGAGACCTGGAGCATGTATAGTGTTCAGAAATTCCTTCCTCCCCTCTCTCTTTCCTTATTCTCTTATTTTATCTTATTGTTCTTTGGAAAGAAACTTGCTATTGGATAAGACAATGGAGGTTAGGAAAGTTAATATGTAACGTGCCCTCGGTTCCGCATATATCCAGAAATGTAAACATAATGGCTACTAGTTTAAGGAATGTATTCTTTTTCATAGCATATCAAGGTAACATATAATTTTTACTGTAAAAACAGTTCGTAAATATTTCAACTTGTTGCTTTCAGTACTAAGGCACAGATTCTGCCAGATTACAAACATAAATAGTTGTCTCTTGGGTGACACAGAAGGCATTTTTTGCTAGTAATGAAATATTTTAGCATGTTTATGTCTTGCTGAATTGTAAGGATCTACTTGCATAATACCAAGCTTTAATGGATTAGTTATTCTCTGTATCCTCCTCTGCAAACCACGTGACCTTGCCGCGGTGGGGAGGCTTGCGTGTCCCAATGATGGAGATAGCCGAGCCGCAGGTGCAACCATGTCGGATGGGTATCTGTTGAGAGACCAGACTAACGAATGGTTCATCGAAAGGGGGGTAGCAGCCTTTCGGTAGCTGCAAGGGTGGCAGTCTAGATGATTGACTGATACGGCCTTGTAGTAATACTCAACATGGCTTAGTTGTGTTGATACTGCTACATGGCTGAAAGCAACGGAAAACTACAGCAGTAACTACCTCCCGAGGACATGCAGCTCTCTCTATGAATGATGTACTAATGATTGCTTCCCCCCGGGTAAAATATTCCGGAGGTAAACTAGTCCCCCATTCGGATCTCCGGGTGGGGACTACACAAGAGGGGGCGATCATCAGGAACATGGATACTGACATTCTGCGAGTCGGAGCGTGGAATGTTAGAAGTTTGAATCGTTGTGGTAGGTTAGAGAATCTGAAAAGGGAGATGGATAGGCTAAAGTTAGATGTAGTTGGTATAAGTGAAGTACGTTGGCAGGAAGAACAAGATTTTTGGTCAGGCGACTACTGAATTATCAACACAGAATCAAACAGGGGAAATGCAGGAGCTGGTTTAATAATGAATAAGAATATAGGGCAGCGGGTAAGCTACTATGACCAGCATAGTGAAAGAATTATTGTCGTCAAGATAGACACTAAACCAATGCCCACCACAATAGTGCAGGTCTATATGCCTACTAGTTCAGCGGATGATGAAGAAATCGAAAGAATATATGAGGAGATAGAAGATTTAATACAATATGTAAAAGGTGACGAGAATCTAATCGTGATGGGAGACTGGAATGCAGTGGTAGGCCAAGGAAAAGAAGGTAGTACAGTAGGAGAATTTGGATTGGGGCAAAGGAACGAAAGAGGAAGTCGGCTGGTTGAATTCTGCACTGATCATAATTTAGTCCTTGCCAATACTTGGTTCAAACACCACAAACGACGGCTGTATATGTGGACGAGACCTGGAGACACTGGACGGTAAAAACAGACTTCATTATGATTAGGCAGAGATTCAGAAACCAGGTGCTGGATTGCAAAACTTTCCCAGGAGCAGACGTGGACTCTGACCACAACTTGTTGGTCATGAAATGCCATCTGAAATTGAAGAAATTGAAGAAAGGAAAGAATGCAAAAAGATGGGATCTAGACAAGTTGAAAGAAAAGAGTGTGAGGGATTGTTTCAAGGAACATGTTGCACAAGGACTAAATGTAAAGGCTGAAGGAAACACTATAGAGGAAGAGTGGAGAGTCATGGACAATGAAGTCAGTAGGGCTGCTGAATAAATGTTAGGAAGGAAGAAAAGATCAACTAAGAATCAGTGGCTAACTCAGGAGATACTAGACCTGATTGATGAACGACGAAAATACAAGAATGCTAGAAATGAAGAGGGCAGAAAAGAATACAGCGATTAAAGAATCAAGTGGACAGAAAGTGCAAGGTAGCTAAGGAAGAATGGCTGAAGGAGAAGTGCAAGGATGTCGAAGGCTGTATGGTCCTGGGAAAGGTAGATGCTGCATACAGGAAAATCAAGGAAACCTTTGAAGAAAGGAAATCTAAGTGTATGAATATTAAGAGCTCAGATGGAAAGCCACTTCTAGGGAAAGAAGACAAATCAGAAAGATGGCAGGAACATATCCAACAGTTGTATGAAGGTAAAGATGTAGATAATTTGGTTCTGGAACATGAAGAGGCTCTTGATGCTGATGAAATGGGAGACCCAATTTTGAGGTCAGAGTTTGACAGAGCTGTGAGTGACCTCAATAGGAGCAAGGCACATGGAATTGATGGCATTCCCTCTGAATTACTGACTGCCTTAGGAGAAACCAGCATGACAAGGTTATTTCATTTAGTCTGCAAGATGTATGAGACAGGAGAAGTCCCATCCGATTTTCAGAAGAATGTTGTTATACCTATTCCCAAGAAAGCCGGTGCTGACAGGTGTGAAAATTACTGCACCATTAGTTTAGTATCTCATGTCTGCAAAATTTTAACATGTATTATTTACAGAAGAATGGAAAAACAAATTGAAGCTGAGTTGGGAGAAGATCAATTTGGCTTCAGAAGAAATGTAGGAACACGTGAAGCAATCCTGACTTTACGTCTGATCTTAGAGGATCAAATCAAGAAGGACAAGCCCATGTACATGGCATTCATAGATCTAGAAAAGGCATTTGATAATGTTGATTGGACCAAGCTATTTATGATTCTGAAGTTCAGATACCAAGAACGAAGAATTATCTACAATCTGTATAAAAATCAGTCTGCAGTGATAAGAATCGAGGGCTTTGAAAAAGAAGCAGCAATCCAGACAGGAGTGAGGCAAGGCTGCAGTTTGTCCGCTCTCCTTTTCAATGTTTACATAGAACAGGCAGTAAAGGAAATCAAAGAGAAATTTGGAAAGGGAATCACAGTCCAAGGAGAGGAAATCAAAACCCTGAGATTTGCCGATGATATTGTTATTTTATCTGAGACTGCAGAAGATCTCGAGAATTTGCTGAGTATATTGGATGAAGTCTAGGGTAAGGAGTACAAGATGAAAATAAATAAGTCCAAAACAAAAGTTATGGAGTGCAGTCGAAGGAAGGCAGGTGATGTAGGATATATTAGATTGGGAAATGAAGTCGTAAAGGAAGTAGATGTAGATGAATATTGTTACTTGGGTAGTAAAATAACTAACGATGGCAGAAGTAAGGAGGACATAAAGTGCAGACTAGCACAAGCAAGGAAGAGCTTTCTTAAGAAAAGAAATCTGCTCACTTCAAACATTGATATCGAAATTAGAAAGATGTTTTTGAAGACTTTCGTGTGGAGTGTGGCATTGTATGGAAGTGAAACATGGATGAGAACACAAGCTTTTGAAATGTGGTGTTACAGAAGAATGTTGAAGGTGAGATGGACAGATCGAATCACGAATGAAGAGATACTGAATCGAGTTGGTGAGAGGAGATCGATTTGGCTAAATTTGACAAGAAGAAAAGATAGAATGATAGGACACATCTTAAGACACCCAGGACTTGTTCAGTTGGTTTTTGAAGGAAGTGTAAGTGGTAAGAACGGTAGGGGTAGACCAAGATATGAATATGACAAGCAGATTAGAGCAGATGTAGGATGCAATAGTTACGTAGAAATGAAAAGTTTAGCACAGGATAAGGTGACATGGAGGGCTGCATCAAACCAGTCTATGGACTGATGACTCTAACAACAACATTCTCTGTATGGTTTGTTTGTCATAACATCTATTAATGTAATACATTATGAGGCTATTTTATGTTAAGTTTTGATGGTTACCAATCAATGTAGCAGTGTTAGTTGAAAGAGAGAGTGATCCACAATAGGTTAATTTTCTTAATTGTATTGTGGCAAAAATTTGAACCTGGAATGTAGTCAGTATTGTTGCCAACCCTGGCATGATTTCTTATTTGTCACGAGCTCATGCTATATCCTCTGGAAGGATTTGGTATTTAATGACATTTCAAAAATACACACAAGTATTCAACTTCGATAGACTCTGTATTTTTATCACAGTGTCCACAGAAATGTTCTCTCAAGTTTCCCTGACTTTCCCTGACCTACTAAGAAAATTTTCCCTGATTCACAAGAACTGAGTGACACGATAATTTATCAAACAGCAAGTTTTACAAGGAATAAAAACAGTAACTCAAGCCTCCCCCATCCCCATAGTTGCCCTAATTCTCTCTCCACTTCCTTTTTTACAATTATGTACGGAAAAATAATTACATTGATGGCACTTTCCATACAAACAAATACTGTAACGGTAATATGTAACATAAAACTTTATCATATAATTTCCATGGAACAAAGTTACAACTAACTTAATAACAGAGTAATTCAAATATGAAAATAAAATTATTTTACCACAGCAACTTAATACTATTTCATGTGGATTTCAAGCACTCCTGTGATCAAAACCAATTAACTTGTGTTTCTAATGTAGGTGAATATAATGAATTCCAATTAGACTAGGTCTATAATGAAAACAGTTTTCAAATTTGAAGACAACTCGGTCAGAAATTATAGGAATGGAAAATAAAAATTTGCACTTATTGAAATGATTACTGTTATACAAATATATTTGGTCTGTTATTGGACATTATAAATTTTCCGGCTAACTCATTCCTGGTTGCTAGCTTTTCGCCCCAGTGTGCCAAGTTGGGCTCGTTAGTTGGTAAATGGCGCACCCACCAAGATGCATGGCTAGTGCATACCATGGAGGCCTCTGCATAGGCTACTTGGAGCCACTGGCAGTGCCAATGCATTATCCGAGACTTTGTCCCATTTTCAAAAATTGATGCCTGCCTGGCTATCAGATGATAAAGAAATTGATTCCCATAGGGAACACGAAATATTTGAAAATGAGACGAAGTCTCATCTCAAAAGTTGGGGTATTTATGTTTGCTATATAAGCAAAATCATTCAAGATTAAGTACTTTACAAATCATAGATTTGTGACGTGATGAATCATTTGGTATAACCTTGTATGTACACAAACTAACAGAATAGAATGTAATATGATTTCACTTAAAATATTAGAATTAATTAATTTAATTAAGGTTAAATACTAATCAGGAATGATACTTACGAATGATGTTCCCGCTCCTCCAAGCCAGACTGGTTCCTCCTTGATGTCCACATTCTGGTCCATTTCCAATGCAACTGATATATTTGTATGAAATGGAGATGTAAATTATTTCCACTCACTGAAACAAGTAACAGAAAATATATAATAATGCTATTGTTATGGTTATTAGTTAATAGACTTATGAAGTAAACAAGCACTTTCAAGGATGGACAATTCATTTATTACACCCACACAATCTCATGTCTTACATCAAATCCATCTCACAGGGACATGGCTTTTACGAGGGTCGAGTCATAAGTCATTCTCACAAACAGGAGACAAGACGGATATTCACTTGGAAATGTAGGGCATATACTTATGCATGGTGCCTGAAGACAAATTCTCACTTCAGGACGTTCTCATATAAAGTGACAGAACATTGTTTTATAATGGTATAGACAGCAAATACACAAGACTACATACAAACGACAGGTCTCCACTGGTTACAGACCTTCAAAATAATCATTAAGGTTTCCACTGTGCGTTGCCAGTGGTGGGGCGGGCACTGAATACCATTCGCTGCATATGTATCGCTAACGTGTGACACCTCTCTCTGAAATGCTGTTACAAAATCCTCTTTGTTAGCAAACCATTGTCCATGTAATGGCTTGTTGACTTTGGGGATTAGATCAGGTGAATAAGGCAGGTGTGTGAGAACCTCCCATCCCTAGCATTGTAAGCTACGATGAACGATGGCAGTTGATACTCTATCCCGTTTGAACATCTCCACCCACCTCCCCACTGTTATATAGGGCACGGCATGCACACCTAATACTCCCCGCAGCTCTGCATGTCATTGGCGTGCATTTCTGCTCTGGAGAACTGCTATTTTAATATACAATTGTTGCTCCTGTTTGTTGACTTCCATTTTGTGATCCTCTCACTCACACACTGAACTTGGGGGCATGCTTAGAACCACACTGTTGTTTACATACACCATCTAGTGGCATCATATGCAAGTACATACCGCACGTTTCCAAATGCATATCTTAGATTTCCCGTGTTGACACCTGTTCGCGAGAAAAAAAATAGTTGCCATCACTTATGACTCGACCTACGTATTTCAAATGATCTACGTCCAATGACTTGGACTGAACCGCGGGCAACTTGGTAAGATATCATTGTCAATGCCAGTACATTATCAGTTGATCCTGCAGGTATATACTCTGCTTTGATAAAGATCTTCATCTCGCCATATCCTGTGCTACCGTCCAGATCTGTAGACTGATTTGACACAGATCTCCATGTCACCATATCCTGTGCTACCCTTCAGATCTGTAGACTGGTTTGATATAGATCTCCATGTCACAGTATCCTGAGCTAAACCCCTCATTTCTACATACCAATTGTATCCTCCATCTACTCTAACTTGAACCAATGCTCTACCAAATACCTATTCAATACAACTGTCCCTGAAACCAGCAGAACAAATCCAATCAATCTCCTAAGGTCAACTCAGACCTAACCTTCCTCCTCATATCTAACTTACTAGTGACCTGAACTATCTGTCTGAATTTCAACATATTTTGGTAACACCAAATTTCAGATGTGTCTATTCCCTTTCTTTCCTTTTTGGCTGCTATAATCCTTGTCTCTGAGATGGCAAATTCTCCACACTAATGTGATCAAAAAGTCTTTATGATTTGAGTAGTTTTTGCACTGAGCACTGGTTATGTACTATTAGTACAGTAAAAAACTTCAAGAATGGGTACCAGCTCCTCACAAGTGCTATTCATAACAGTTTCCAAACACAGTTTGTGTGTTTGTGTTTAATTGAATAAAAGGGGCCCTTGATATCATCCCTTATGGTACTCATACTCAACATCAAAAGAGAAGTTATGAAGATATATCATAGATCACAGAAACAAAGGAAGAGAACACGAAGTATACAAGGTTGTAATCCCACTGGTAAATAGCACAAAGGAGTATCATTTGGTGGAAAAGAACTGCAAATGAACAACTCCTGAAGAATGGGTCTTACTGAACAAATGGTCTGAAAAGAGATACGATTTCTGACAAAATGGATAAACGTGGTCCACAGAAAGAACAGAAATTAAGTTTTGAATTTGCTAGAGGTTGGAACGACTGTGAGAAATGAACAGTAGAGGTATTGTGCACGAGAACAGGTGTGTGGTGCTGAATCAGTTCAAAGAACACTTTAATAAGTGGCTCAATGAGCAATAGAATAGCTTATTTACTTACGACGAGTGCTTTAATATCTTTTGTTAATAATGTGGAAAGTGGCATAAATATGAAACAAAACAGACCCCACAGTCTGACCTTTACTTCCTAGGTACAAGCTTTACTCACTGTTAGTGAGACTGTGGTAGTGAGTTAGTCTGGGTCACCTACTGTACATGTGTTGTGTGAAGAAAAGAAAAGACTTCCTTCCTATGGCAAAACCAACTACAATACTTAGTTTACCTACCATGTACAGAGCCTTCCACATGCTATGGGAAAAAATGAACAATTTTGATACCCATATCACAGAAGAATAAAAATGGATGGTTTACACAGTAGATAACTATTTATACAATCAAATAAATAATAACTTCAAGAAAACAATCCTTTAAATACAACAAGTAAGTGTTACATCCCCACAGATAATAATATTTATTACATCGGAGACAGATCTTCAGCTTATTAGGTTGTGTCGAGCACATCTATTATATCTGATTACAGCACAGTACTACATGCTACCCATTGTCATAACATGTTGGCATGTAGACGTAAGTGCCATTCAGGCAGTGTTAATTCTGTAAATTAGAATTTCTGCACATTATAATTCAGCTGATTCAATGTTTTAAGAGTTTGTAAGTGAAAAATTGAGAAAACCACAATTATTTAATAAAGTGAATCATAGATTTTTTATTTTTGTACCAGCTGGTTAATGTTGCACCAACACAGATAGGTCTTATGGCCATGAATGGAAAGGAAAGGGCTACAAGTTGGAAGGAAACAGCTAAGGTCTTAATTACAGTACAGTCCCAACATTTACCTGGTGTGAAAATGCGAAAACACAGAACAGCCTTCAGGGCCGCTGACAGTGGATGGTTTACTGGAACCTGGCTGCACTTAGGCGACTGCAGCTATCGAACTCTGTATTTGGTATAACTGCTGGATCTACCAGAATGGGCAGGCACGGCCTGACTCACTGGGAGGGTGTTGACAGGAGATTGGCGACCTTTTCCTGCTTGACACAATGCACAAAAATAATATACATCAAGCATAGCATATCAAGGTGCCACTAAACTGCATAAAACTTTGTAAAAGAGAGATTTACAGCATGGCTAACACGATGTTAAAAGACCATGACCAGTGACAAGAATATGACAAGACGAGATACGTCTGGAGCCTCCGTGGCTCAGACGGCAGCGCGTTGGCCTCTCACGCTGGATACCGTGGTTCAAATCCCACTCATTCCATGTGAGATTTGTGCTGGACAAAGCAAAGGCGGGACAGGTTTTTCTCTGGATACTCCTATTTTCCCTGTCATCATTCATGTCAGCAACATTCTCCATTCTCATTTCATAGCATCAATCAGTGATTAATATAACACTTTAGGAGTGGCGACCCCATCGTACTAACAGCCTATATATGGTTCATTCATTACATCCCTGACCCAGTCAAAGACTGGAAAACAGGTTGTAGGTTTTAACGAGACATGTCTGGCTAGTAACTAACGAAATGATACGGATTGGTTAGGTCTGGCTAGTGGCAAGACTACTGATCTGGATTTTTTAGGTCCAGCTAGTTCAGAGACCATTCAGCTGGGGGCAAGCAAAAGGGTCTTGGGGCACAAGCCCCCAGGTTAGGGCCGCAAAGCAGCCAGCGGACCTCTAGTGTCCCCTGCAACAGTATTGCCTAGAAACAAGACCACTGTAATCCATCAAACGCCATTGATAGTGACAAGTAAGGTTGTGATCAACCAAAAAACACTCACAGTGACAGGTTAGAATGTGATCCATTGAAAACCACTGATGCTGACAGGTTAGTTTGTGATCCAGCAAAAATCACTGATAGTGACAATTCACTGTGTTGATGGAGTGATAGTGCCTCATGGAGAAAAATATATTAGTACCTACTATCATGAGAAAATGTTGTATAAAAAATTTATAACATTTTTCAGAAATATAAGGTGAAGTAAAAACTTAGTATACGTATCAAGAATAAGTTGCTTTAAGATGAATTAAAGTTTCATAATGATGAGATCAATACTGTCAATCAAGCATTACTGATTTGCATTTAGGGCAGTCGCCCAGGTGGCAGATTCCCTATCTGTTGTATTCCTTGTCATTTCTTAAATGATTGCAAAGAAGTTGGAAATTTATTGAACATCTCCCTTGGTAAGTTATTTCAATCCCTAATTCCCCTTCCTATAAATGAATATTTACCCCAATCTGTCCTCTTGAATTCCAACTCTATCTTCATATTGTGATCATTCCTACTTTTAAAGACACCACTCAAACTTATTCGTCTACTGATGTCATTCCATGCCATCTCTGTCCACTGACAGCTCTGAACATGCCACTTAGTCGAGCAGCTCGCTCCTTACTCCCAAGTCTTCCCAGCCCAAACTTTGCAACATTTTTGTAAAGCTACTCTTTTGTCGGAAATCACCCAGAACAAATCAAGCTGCTTTTCTTTGGAGTTTTTCCAGTTCTTGAATCAAGTAATCCTGGTGAGTGTTCCATGGATTGGAACCTTACTGTAGTTGGGGTCTTACCAGAAACTTATATGCTCTCTCTTTTACATCCTTAACACAACCCCTAAATACCCTCATAACTATGTGCAGAGATCTGTACCCTTTATTTACAATCATATTTATGTGATTACCCCAATGAAGATATTTCTTATATTAAGACCTAGGTACTTATAATGATCCCCAAAGGAAACTTTCACCCCATCAGTGTATTAATTAAAACTGAGTGGACTTTTCCTATTTGTGAAACTCACAACCTGACTTTTATCCCCATTTATCATCATACCATTGCCTGCTGTCCATCTCACAACATTGAGGTCATTTTGCCGTTGCTCACAATCTTGTAACTTATTTATTACTCTGTACAGAATAACATCATCTGCAAAAAGCCTTATCTCTGATTCCACTTCTTTACACATATCATTGACATATACAGTAAAACTTGCTCAAAGCGGAAACTTGACGCATGCGTACGAAAGTTATGGTCCCGGTGCACTGGATATGGCTTCGCATGTTATTTATGTTGTATAAAGCAGAATCTGTTAAACGTGGAAACAGAAATTATGAAAATAATTACTGTATAATGCGGAAATTATGCTTCAGCTGTGAAATATATTTAGGCATACCCGGTACTGCAGGTACATAAATATTTTGTCAGGGGAAGTATCAGGTGTTTACAGACCATAACACGCTGCTCTAACGAGGTCCGGGTTTCCCAAATTCCTAATAGAATGGGATTTAAATTTCCTCTAATTGCCTGACTCTTGCAATAGTTCGTAGAAATCTTTATCTTGATGAACAACTTGAACCCAATTCTAAGGTAATCAGTTCCCTTTCTTTGTGTTCTCTCAGTAAATTTGTGTCAATTTTGAAGACAGCAAGATGGCTAAGAAATATACGTCACTGACACTGAATGAAAAAGTGAAAGTTATTCAAATGAGTGAAAAGGAAACGTTGTCTGTGCTTAAAATTATGTCTCATTCCAGATATGGAAAAACTCAAGTTTATGAGAATATAAAACATCACTAAGCAGCGGATGGAGGGGAATGGACAAACGAAGCAGAAATCTAAGGTAGCAGGCAATGAAGAAATCAATGATTTAGTGTGGGAATTGTTCGTCAGTGCCCGTTCAAGAAACCTTCCGCTCAGTGGGCATATGCTACAGAATGAGTCTCTTGCCGTTGCCTAATCACTTGGCAAAACCGCCTTTTTAAGCATCAAGACACAATATCGTACGGAATGAAGTCCATGGCGAGTCCAAAGACGTGGATGAAAATGTAGGAGCCGAGTGGAAATCGAAGATCAAAAATCTAATTTCTGGCTATGAATCTAAAGATATTTTTAACGCCGATGAAACAGGATTGTTTTTTTGAACCTTGCCTTCAAAGTCACTTGCGCTTCGTGGGGAAAAGTATGGTGGGGGCAAAATGTCGAAAGGAAGACTTTCAGTACTGTTGTACCATAACATGCAGGGAGAAATGGAAAAGTTCCCTGGTAATCGGGAAATCAGCTAAATCAAGGTGTTTTAAAACTTGGACTTCCGCAAGCTTCCGGTAACATGGAGGAGTCATGGCAAAGCCTGGACGACCATTGCTCTAATGGAAGAATGGCTGAATGAATTTAAATGTAGGATGAAGAAGGAAAATCGCAGAGTTATTCTTTTTCTCGACAATGCCACTTGTCAGCCACATGTTGCTTTCCAATGACAAGCTAGCCTGGTTTCCACCTAGCACAAAAAGCGTTGTTCAATCTATGGACCAAGGAGTGATTTACACCCTTAAATCTCACTACAGGCGTTTATTGATGCAGTCAATGATCAAGACTGTTGAAACAGCTGACAACACCTACTCCTTCACACGCTCAGTTTCCATACTGGATGTAGCCAACTGGACCACTTTGGCTATAAAGCAGATCAAACCTCAAACAGTCGTGAAGTGTTCAGCAAAAGCGGGATTTGCAGAATATGATGACGTCGGCACACTTGAGGGAGTGACTGAAAATGCTGCACTAATATCAACGCTGAGCCAACAACAGAATGTCTCATGTAATGTATACGAATATATTCGGAGCGACGACCAACTTGCTACTCACTACAGTTTCCAGTCTGCTGTACAGCTTCTGAAGATCCGCCGTACAGAGAATGAAGAGGATGATAATCCGAGGGACAAAGACCAGGAAGAGGAGGAGGAGGAGAAGGAAAGAGAAAGTCAGGAAATAATACGCACTCATGAACAAGCCATTGAGTGTGTCAGGGACATCATGAAATTTGCTGTCAAGTCGTATTCACAGCGACTTCTTGAGCTACCGTACAGCGCTAAAGACTGCAATCAGACAGACATGACATCAAGGTAGGTGGAAAAGGCTTCTTCGTTAGATATGTGGAAGAAGGAACAATTTGGCAAATACAGTATTGTGTGTATACTGTACTTTGTTTATTAAACATGTGGAATACGACAGAAATTGTGTTATACAGTGTGTTACAGCATACTGTAGCTTGTCTATTAAAAATGTGGAATAAGGCAGAAATAGTCCGGTTTTCATTGAGTACGGTACATAATATACATAATATGTTGAGTGTGTTACAGTGCAGGCCTATGCGAGAGTAATAAAAACCTTCTCTACAGCACGATATTGTGTTACTGAGATTAGCATCGCCAAAACTACGCTAATGGATCAGGGGTAAGTAATTTGTTAATTTTTTGTATAACTGTGTTCAATCCGGAAACTTGTCTAATTCGGAAAAGAAACTCGGACCCTTGCGATTCCGCTTTGAGCAAGTTTTACTGTCCACATATGTGGACAAATATGTTTTATTCTCTGATTAACAATGAAATTCGAATTTCCCTCCAATTTTACTTTGAGTGTGTTCTCGAAGGATCTCTCTTTAAACTTCACTGTTTTTCAAAATTCTATAACCTCCTTGGTAGCACTCAGCAAGTTGGCGGGAGGTAAAGACATGGATACATCACAGGACAGCCGACTTACAGGTAAATGCTTGTTAATACTTCATTTACGGGCTTGTCTGATAAACTCTTTCAGTTGGTTTCTGGTAATCAAAGACCCGAACTGACGAATAATGCAGAAATGTATTATTGTTTTTATTTGGTGTCGACTGTATGTGCATGCAAATTCTTTTGTCCACACATGTGGACATTTGGTCTTAACAACAATAGCTGGGTAAGACTATTTGTCCACGCATGTGGACATTTGGTCTTACCAACAATAAGTTGCTCAAGGTAATGTAGGGACCATGTTGCCATGGTACCTAATTTAACTAAATCTATAGTAATCTAGAACACACAGGGGAAACTCTCATAAATAATCATACTTATTTAGTTACACAATCAATTTGTTTCTAGGTTTGCCGGTCATCTTCCTCTAGCCATAGATGTTAAAGACGTGAAAAAATGCCAAAATCCTGGCTGCAATGAAAAAAGCCGCATTATCTGCATAACATGCAAAGTCTACTTGTGCCGTCTTAAGGATAGGAATTGTTTTGTGCACTTCGATACATAAAAGAGAAGAAAACTTACAGTCTGTTACTGAAATAACATGTAAATATGTGTTTCTCTTATGTGTTCATGTCAGCTGATTCAAAAGATACAATACATTTACAATTTATTTAAGTTGACCCCACTCTTTATTGAAGTGAACCCATTATCATACTTCAAATATTAGCGGATTTCACCATTTATTCACAAAAGTGAACATGATGCATAGACATAATGCAGACCTAATGTCCACATTTGTGGACAAATTATATTAGAAACGTCTGAAGTTAAAAAATATAAATACTGGTACATATTGTTCATTTAGGAATATAAGAGCTCAGAAATGTGGATTTCATCATAGTTGTCCACTTGCGTGGGCGTTGGGTCTGAAGAGGATAACACTGCCTTGAGGAATTCCCCTCTTAATTATTACAGATACAGATAAAGCTTCGCCTACTCTAATTCCCTGAGTTCTATTTCCTAGAAGTAGTATAATAGGACAGTTCAGCGGCCTCCTCCTCCTCCCGCGGGAAATTAGAATTTTGACGGGAAATTTGAATTTTGGCGCGAGATTTGAATTTGTAAACAAAGCCGCGTGCTTTTGACAGCTGTCATCGACAACAACGCATCGCTAACCTCACTGCTGCCATCTTGACTGGCCTAAAACACAGTGGTACCAACTTAACCTAACTAGCGCGAGATTTGAATAGGTAAACAAATCCACGTGTTTTTTGACAGCCACGTACTTTTTGACAGCTGTCATCCGCCATCATTACACTACAGAGCACCGTGCTGCCCTCTTTATCGCAGTAGCTGCAAATTCGTCACCTGTCATCCGCAGTGCTGCCATCTTAACGGGCCTACACCTTAGTGCTACCAAATTAACCTCAATAGCGCGAGATAAACAAATCCACGTGCTTTTTTGACAGCTGTCATCCGCCATCTTCAATCTATAGAGCACAGTGCTGCCCACTTTAGCTACATACTTTTGAAATGTGGTGGCGGATAATTTGCAAAATGCTTTTTGACAGCAGCCATCTTTGAGCACCGTGCTGCCCTCTTTAGCTAGATACCTTTGAAATGTGGTGGCGGCAAATTCCACGTGCTTTACAAACCTATGTGCATTTCAGACAGCTGTCATCCGCCAAGCTGTCGTCCGCCATCTTTAATCTAGAGAGCACCGTGCTGCCCTCTTTAGCTAGATACCTTTGAAATGTGGTGGCGGTAAACTCCACGTGCTCTTGTTTGAAAACAAATCCACGTGCTTTGTTTTGACAGCTGTCATCCGCCATCTTTAATCAAGAGAGCACCGTGCTCCACTCTTTAGCTACTTACCTTTGAAATGTGGTGACGGTAAAGTCCGCGTGCTCTTGTTTGGAAACAAATCTACTTGCTTTTTTTTGACAGCTGTTATCCGCCATCCTTAATCAACAGAGCATCGTGCTGCCCTCTTTAGCTAATTACCGTTTAGGCGGGTAATTTAAAAAAATTATATTTGACAAGCTGCCATCTTTAATCTACAGAGCACCGTGCTGCTCTGCTACTTTGCGGGCAGTTTCTACGTAACAGCTGTCATCCACCATCTTGCATCGCTAACCTTAGTGCTGCCCTCTTTCGCTACTTACCTTTGAGGCGGACAATTTGAAACATTCTATTTGACAGCAGCTATCTTTAAATCAAGAGAGCACCGTGCCGCCCTCTTTAGCTACATACCTTTGAAATGCGGTGGCGGACAATTTGAAAAATTCTATTTGACAATTTAATCAACAAAGCATCGTGCCGCACTCTTTAGGTTTATACATTTAACATGTGGTAGTGGATAATTTTGAAAAATTCTGTCAGCTGTTATCTGCCATCTTGCATCGCTTACCTCAGTGCTGCTATCTTTACGGTACTAAACCTTATCGTGGTGGCGGTGGTGGGAAATTTAAAATCTACATGCTTTTTTGACAGCTGACATCCGCCATCTTTAATCACGAGAGAACCGTGCTGGTATCTTGCGGGTAATTCCGTCTACTGTCATCTGCCATCTTTAAACAACAAAACATCGTACTGCTTTCTTTAGCTACATACATTTAACATGTGGTGGCGGATAATTTGAAAAAAACTTCCGTTAGCTATCATCCGCCATCTTTATTCAACAGAGCATCGTGCTGCTATCTCCAGCTACATACATTTAACATGTGGTGGCGGTAATTTGAAATTCTATCTAGATGCCATCTTTAATCAACAGAGCACCGTGCTGCTATCCCTTTGAATTGTGGTGAAGGATAATTTCAAATTCCGTTACCTATCATCATTAAACATTAGTGCATTCGCTAACATAACCTCTCATCTACTATCTTGAAGGAGACTATACGACACCTTCTCTACCTCCTGCTCTTTCTCCTCCTCCTCCCCTACCACCACCGACTCCTCCTCCTCCTCTGTCAAGCCATAGCTTTATCGAACACGCACCGCGAAGGCAAGAGTGTGCAGCGATAACATTATTATACTTGTTTAGACTTGCGGATTACGAAAGAAACATAACAAGACTAAAATCGATGTTGTTATCTTCAACCTGTGATTAGAACATTGATTGATGTGTTCAGATCACTAAACAAGTGATCAAGACTAGAATCGAACAGGGTACTCGATACAACATGTGTTTAGAACATGCCAGGGGATACCTTTGTTCTAAGAAAATCAGATTGAAACATAACAAGACTAGAATCGATGCCGTTAACTTCAACATGTGACTAGAACATTGATTGATGCGTTCAGATCACCAAACAAGTGATCAAGGCTAGAATCGAACACGGTACTCGATACAACATGCCAGGGGATACCTTTGTTCTAAGAAAATCAGATTGAAACATGACTAGAATCGATGCCGTTAGCTTCAACATGTAACTAGAACATTGATTGATGTGTTCAGATCGTTAAACAAGTGATCAAGACTAGAATCGAACACGGTACTCGATACAACATGTCAGGGGACATCTTTATTCTAAGAAGATCAAATTGAAACCTAGCAAGACTAAAATCGATGCCGTTAACTTCAACATGTGATTAGAACATTAAATCAGATTGAAACATAACAAGACTAGAATCGAACACTGCACTCGATGTTGTTAACCTCAACATGTGATCAGAACATTAATTGATGTGTTCAGATCACTAAACTAGTAGAACCGAACACTGTACTCGATACAACATGTCAGGGGATACCTTTGTTCTAAGAAGATCAGATTGAAACATAACAAGACTTGAATCGAACACTGTACTCAATACAATACGTCAGGGGATAACTTTGTTCTAAGAAGATCAGATTGAAACCTAGCAAGACTAAAATCGATGCCGTTAACTTCAACATGTGATTAGAACATTAAATCAGATTGAAACATAACAAGACTAGAATCGAACACTGCACTCGATGTTGTTAACCTCAACATGTGATCAGAACATTAATTGATGTGTTCAGATCACTAAACAAGTAGAACCGAACACTGTACTCGATACAACATGTCAGGGGATACCTTTGTTCTAAGAAGATCACATTGAAACATAACAAGACTAGAATCGAACACTGTACTCGATGTCGTTAACTTCAACATGTGATTAAAACATTGTTTGGTGTGTTCAGAACACTACATAAGTGATCAAGACTAGAATCGAACGCTGTACATAATACAACATGTTAGGGGATACCCTTGTTCTAAGAAGATCAGATTGAAACATAAAAAGACTAGAATTGAACACTGTACTCAATACAACACGTCAGAGGATAACTGTGTTCTAAGAAGATCAAATTGAAACATAACAAGACCAGAATCGAACACTGCACTCGATGTCGTTAACCTTAACACGTGATCAGAACATTGATTGATGTGTTCAGATCACTAAACAACTAGAATCGAACACTGCACTCGATGTCGTTAACCTTAACATGTGATCAGAACACTACATAAGTGATTCAGAACATTGATGTGTTCAGATCACTAAATAAGTGATCAAGACTAGAATCGAACACTGCAGTCGATGTCGTTAACCTTAACACGTGATCAGAACATTGATTGATGTGTTCAGATCACTAAACAACTAGAATCGAACACTTACTCGATACAACATGTCAGGGGATACCTTTGTTCTAAGAAAATTAGATTGAAACAACAAGACTAGAATCGAACACTACACTCGATGTCGTTAACCTTAACATGTGATCCGATACAACATGTTAGGGGGTACCTTTGTTCTGAGAACATTAGATTGAAACATAGCAAGACTAGAATCGAACACTGTACTCGATACAACATGTGATTAGAACATTGTTTGATGTGTTCAGAGCAAAAGTACAACTTCAATGATTTACCTAGTGTAAAAATAAAAAACACACTGTGCACATATCGCGTTGCTATCTCGCTTAGTAAACAATACAACTTTAATGATTTGCCTAGTACGAAAATCAAAAACACACTGTGCACATATCGCATAGCTAACTCGGCAACACTTCAAATGATTTGCTTAGTGCGAAAATTAAAAAATCTATACCACGTAGCTAACTCGTTCACCGCACTGCTAAGACGCCTAGTAATTGCAAATACACTGATATATGTCATGCTAAAATCAAGAAAGCACACTGCGTAGCCAACTCGCTCGGTCACTCGCTTAGTAATTGCAACACGACTAGAACACTGATACACGTTACTCTTTTTTTCTCGAAACACACACACACGGATAAGAATGTAGCGAGATATTATACTTACATGTTTAAAAAAATAGGGGGTGAAAAAATCATAAATTATGTGTACACGTGTTGTCTCCTCCAAGTTGTAAGACGAAATAGACGCAGTACTGCGAGTTTCCGCTATAGCTGGCGAACGGAAGTAGCATGATATCTCTGCAAAAAAATGCGCGTGAGCTTGCATACACGCAAGTCAGACACAATAATTGCAGTGTCTATAAATACATTACAATATGTTATCAAGGGACTAGTTTTGACCCTATATGGGTCATCATCAGCCTAAGATACACTTATGGATTTGCCGAAGTCCTAAGACAAAATTACATTGTGGAAATGAAAATTTTAGAAGACTGAACTGTGTATGTGATGCGATAATGTACTGTACATATAAAATGGTGGAGTGATGGAATGTTGTAGATAAAATAATATTGTACTGAATGGCGCAGAGGATGTCTGTCTTGCTTGAGGTCCAATACTTCTGATACAGAAATTAAATGTGGATAAAACCATCCGACATTCTTATAATATAATGGACTCTTGCTGTGGTGTGAGGAATATTCCCAATCCAAGGTGGAACCAATAGAACCTGATGATGAAAAAGTTATAATTAACGCGAGATATTTTGAAGGAATGGCGAAAAACGAAGAAAGAAAACAATGAGTACTCACTTTGCGCGCAATGTGAACAACCTGACAGGTAGAGTGCAACTAAGGGAATGAGAATGGTGTGGAATAGGAGGGTAAGAAAGTTAGTGAGTAATCCAGTGGAGCGGGAGGCGTGTGAAGGGAGGGGCGGGGAAATGGCGGAGCAGACGGCTGGGGCAGCGGAGGACCTTTAATTAACTTAAAGATTTTTTATCCGCTATATTGAATTTTTGAAATAGGTAATGAATAAATAAAATAAAATATTAGACTTTTCCGTTATTTCGTTAAGGTTATAGTTAGCATTAAAGTACTGGTCCAGATGTATATAAAAATTCTCAGTTATATTAAGCAGAGGGCCTTTGTTAGCTAGTTCAAGAATGTCCATGTCTAGTTCAATATTCGTGAATTTATGATTATAATCGACCATATGTTGGCCGATAGCTGAAATTTTATTATATTACACTGCGTTGATGTGTTCCAAATATCTTATATTAAAACTTCTTCCAGTTTGTCCTACATAAGAAATATTAGTGCAGGAGTTATATTTGAGCTTGTAAACACCTAATTTTGCGTACCTGTTGACCTTGTTGATGTGTGACGTGTTATGTAGAATGTGTGTACGGTTTTGAATGCTATTTTTACGCCTTTTTTTCTTGAAAATATTAGTGATCTTATGAATTTCGTTATTAAAAGTGAAAGTGGAAAATTATTTGTATTTAACATTTCATCACTCCACCATTTTATATGTACATTATCGCATCACATGCACAGTTCATTCTTTTACAATTTTCATTTCCACAATGTAATTTTGTCTTAGGACTTCGGCAAATCCATAAGTGTATCTTAGTTAGACTGATGATGACCGACATAGGGTCGAAACTAGTCCCTTGATAACATATTGTAATGTATTTATAGACATTGCAATTACTGTACAGTATTGAGTAGGTGGAACAAACTTTGTAAATTATATAGACGGTTCATTGACCAAATAATATCTATAATAATAAATAAACCAAAATCTAATCCCATTAAAGAAAAGGAGCAGGACAGTTATTCAGTTTTCACCTCCAACAATTCCGTACATCAAGTAACAAACTTGTTTAAAGAACACGGGGTAAAAATTGTGTTCAGGACAACCAACAACAATCTTTCTCATTTCCACAATCGAGGGTCCATGAATAAATCCGACAAGTTTGGTAAATCAGATATTTACATACAAAAGTGCCAGTCTTGTTTAGGAACTACATCGGACTAACAGGGAGAAGCTTTACCCCGTTCGGTGGGCGATGCGGCGAGATCCGTGGCTACAAGTCGCTTGCTCAGCGGGCAACGTGGATATATCTATGGATCCTAATTATACATTTTTCTTAGTTGCCTGCCTGCAGAGGTTTATTTCTTTTTCAGCAGTGTATTCTGGATGAGTCTGTGCTCTGATGTGATTTTTCAACTATGTTCTCCCAATACCAATGTGTCATCCACGAGCTGCATCATAAAGAACGCAACTTACGTCCAGGCAAGAATGATCTAAAGCCTAATAGCGTTGCGCTGAAGCTTTAGGTCATCGCATAATCGCCCCATGGGTGCAAAAATATTGCTGTAGGAGGGGTTTCTGAAGATTATTACACAAAACAGACCTCTATGAAGACACGTTACAACTGCAATCGGATTTATTATTCCCAGTCTTGAGTTCTTCCTTCACGACAGGAGTGTGTTTTTACACTACGTTTATTATCGCAGGCATGTGTCCCACAGTACAGGCACAATTCATCTTTTTCTTCCAAACTGCAGAGACCAGGATTCTACTCAATTCTTTTCCTTACATTTTTTCTGCTAAAATGTCTAAAAGGAATTATCGGTCCCCACCATTAGAGGAAGACGATTTACGGGTCATGCTAAATGAAATATTGGAATTTAGTGGGGAGGATGGTGATCTCAGTGAACTATGTCCTGCTGAAGGGACATTCATGAGAGGAATTTACCTGCAACAAGTATTGAAGGTTCAAATGAGCAGGGTTCGGACCCATCTGAATCAAATGTTCAGCAGTCATGAAAGAGACTTGTGTTCGATCCCAGTTCAAGTAAGAATCATGACAGTGACAGTAGTACTTTAATATACCAACCAGTGCAACTGCTTTATCAATTTAGATTGAAAATGGACAGAGGTGATCTCACTTTGATCCAAAATTTCATCTCGATGTAATGGGAGAGCATTTAGGGAAAAGAAACAGAGCGATTTATTTTATTTATTTTTGATGACGAATTATGCCAGAACATAGCTGAACAGACAAAAGATGCCAAGCAGAAAATTAGATATAAAATCCAGTTTAGTAAGATGAAATGAAGTAGTCGAGATGAAGACTGGCTCACGACAAATAAGGACGAAATAAAGCTTCTTATGAGCATACTCTTGCTACGGGGTATTGTACGGAGACCTAAATTAGGACATATTTCTCGTACTTGTAGGATGCTAATTAATTTATTATTTAACTACCTTTTCAATATATTAAATTTTTTAAATTTCAATTGTATAGAATTCTTTTATTTCAATTGTATAAAAACTTTAAAGTATTGAATAAGTGGTTAAATAATAAATTAATTAGCATCCTACAAGTATAGTATCTTCAATACGAAACCATAAGGATATTTATCACTTGCAATATTTCTCGTAATCGCTACTTGACTATGCCTATTTTCTATGAGCTGATGACATAGATGTTTTTCTTTGCCAGGCTGAGTGGCTCAGACGGTTGAAGCGCTGGCGAGCTCTCTAACTCCAACTTGGCAGGTTGGATCCTGACTGAGTCCACTGGTATTTGAAGTGCGTCAAATACGTCAGCCTCATGTTGGTAGATTTACTGGCATGAAAAAGAACTCCTGTGGGACTAAACTCCAGTATTTGGCATCTCCGAAAACCATAAAAGTAGTTATTGGGATGTAAAGCCAATAGCATTATTATTATTCCTATTATTATTATTATTATTATTATTATTATTATTATTATTATTATTATTATTGTTAATAAGTTTTCCTCGGCAGCGTTTTACACTTCTCTGACAATGAAGCATATACTGTAATAGACAAATTTCTCCCAAAGTATCTATACATATAAAATATTAGTTTTGCATGTACATTGCTCAGAATATATACAAAATGTTATTTCTGTATCGGTCGTATCCACAGTAAGTAGTGTACCATTTCACTGCCCTGATTAGTGAATGCCGAAGTTTAAAGTTGTCATTTGCCGTGAATAACGCTAAAATTCTCGGAGATCGAAAGGCAGAAAATACAAGATAGACGGTACGAGCAAATGGAATCAATGAGGACGTGACCGAAATAAATGTACTCTTTTCAAATTGTTAAAAACCAACAGAGGGAACAATCGAAGCCTCAAAAAATAATAAGCCACGGTGTAGATCAAGAGAAAAGTTTCGTCAAGGACATTATCGTAATGAAAAAGAATATCCATATTTAATTCCTAAACTAAAAGTAATACGGAATCTGATTGCCGTATATCACAAATATTCGGAATTTAATGCGAGATAAATGAGAAGAGATAACGTACAATTGAATCAATACTGAGGCTGTACGGAAGAAAAGCGAGAGTTCCGTACGAATCGCATTTTAAAGAAACGGTAACATTTAAAGTGAACTACCAAGTGATTAGACTTTATTAAGCTACTATTAGATCTTAGAAACATCTGTAGCAATTAAACTGATGTCATATTCTCCCCTCGAAGATGTAGAAATAATACAAGGCGGCTGTGTAACCAAGAAGACGATATTGTCTTTCAGAATGTCTTTTTTGCATGTTCCTGAGATCGTCATGATAGAGTGCTCAATACAAGATGGGATTGGCGACAGGCGGACAGCAACCGACTCTACCCATGAATGCGAGCCCGACTGCCGAGAGTAGTAGATGTCGGAGTCAAGGTCCAGAGAAGGACGTACCCATGGAGTGATGTAGAAGAACAACGATCCCGGATATAAGCACACGCAGAATAAGATAAGTTTTAATATTTATTTTAAATTCATTTATGTGCTATTAACTTGTACTAAGTTGTTGGTTGATATTGTTTGCAAGGAATAGGTCGTTAAATCTTCGTGAAGTGCCTAAAATACGTAGTTTCGACGCGAGTGAATTAATAATGTCGTATTAAGAAAGGTTATGGGTAGTCTTCCGAAAAATATATAAACATATCCAAACGTAGGTAAAGGTGTGTATGTCAATGAAGTGTGATGCTAGTAATATTTCAGTTTATTCTCAAGGAGCTATGCCAAAGACAGGCAGTATTAGTGAATATGAAGTGTGATACGAGTTATATCAAATATTACGTTACCGAGGTCATAAATATCGACAACTTATTGCCAAATTCAATTAAATATAGGTTAAATATGGTAATGTTTTGATAAGTGAAGTACATATTACTGGGAATATGATAGTTGTTGAGCCATTATATATCAATTTTAAAAAGTTGAGAAGTTAACTGAGTCATGCGTTACAATGAATTGAATAAATACTATTTGCGTATGTGGTGATATAAATATATGGAGAGATATGAGAAAAGAAAAGTGTGATTAAGAAATAATGTTGTCATAAATCAAGGAGTTGATGAATTGTGTTAAATATGAAGATATACGAAAATATTTTTATGTAAGGTTAATTTATGAAAGATCAGGTAACGCAAATATGGATCGAGGTTATAATAAATGCTAGTAATGACGTGAAATATGGAATAACCTATAATATGAGTTAATGGCAATTCGATATTGGACTTACGTGTTAATAGTAGATTATGGTCATCAAAAATTATCTCAAGTAACCTACATTTAACTCAGATGGCAACTTCAGAGAGAATTCTATATAATATTTAAGGTTTTCAAGCTAATTTGAACTGAAATAGCAAATCATTGATTGATAATACGATCTTAGAGTCTTCATTATGTCAGCCAATCACTTTTAAAGAGTTAGGAAGTTTATCCATGGTATTCCTTGTTGAGTTGCAATCATATGATTGATTCTTATTAAATGATATGACATAAATGCGACCTGTAAACAACGTTACTGAAACTATGTAGGATAATTTACCTGTTTTTTGGGAAAGTATGTTGAATATGATTCTTCATAATATTTTTTTTATTTTGGTACGTAGCCAGTGAAAGGTACAAAGGATGAAACTAATCTTACTCTGCGAATGTTTCATGTAGTAAAGAATCGTGAATTTCGGAGGTGAATGACAATTACTACGAAACATTCTTAGTTGAACCGAAAATTTTATTTCCATATTATTTTGAGATTTCAAAATATTCAGACCACGTTAATCGAGTTTTTTCAACATTATAGATTCTTGGATTTCTATGGTTTAATAAGAAAACTAGGACAAGAGAAGTAACTGAGGTCAGGTCAAGATTATTTTATTTAACTGATTCAAATCCATATAGAATGACTGGAAACGAATTATGTTATGTTTAGGGAATCAAGACCATGGAAAAGCTGTTGATACATTCATTTTATACAATTTAGGAATAGAATGAGTAAAAAAACAAGAGAATGGATTTAAGCCAAGACAGACAAAGAAATTTTGTCAATAAAGTAAAATATTTTGTGATTTAACTTAACTATCATATTCTTTATTAGTTGAAAATATAATAGATAGTAAGATTTTTAATCCATTAGTATTATTGTCATAGATTATAGTAGTATTATAAGATGATCTCATGATAGATAGTAAGTTATTGAATCTGCGATTGATATTTAAGCGTGAAGGTCCGTAAATCACATATTTACTATGGTAGTGTACAGGACATAACCGGCAGCCATGTTGCAACCGAGTAAGAGAGCATTCGTGGTTAGTCTGAAGATTTATTGTGTTCGTATGGATATTAGTGATTCCTGGTGACTAGGTTATATGTAACAACGACCGGTGTGTGTGAAAATTGTCACGGGTGAATATGAAATATCATTTATTTTACGTGAACTAAGTGTGAAACAGTGTTTCAGATAGGAATTTTTGTTTGAGGTTATGTCCAAGAACAAACAAAAAAGTCGCGGTAGCAAGGAGATGGCAAGCTTGGAGCAGCAACAGCCACAGCAGCGCAGTGCAGCGGATGGGAATGTGAGGACTCCACCTAACGTAAACAGTCGCTCAGAGGATCTGTCGGCCGCGGTGAATAAAATACTTCGTGAGTCAACATTTTTAGATTCAATTATGGATCGATTAGTTGACAGAGTTATTGACAGGCTGAAGGAAAGTATTGATTTCAGTACTAAAGTAATTGAAGACTTAAAACTGGAAATTAATAAACGGGATGAAAGGATCAAGGAACTTCAGCAGGAACTTCACAAGATTAAGGCCGACTCCCATGACGAAGTGGAGAATGTTAACCAATACCTAAGGAGAAACAATATTGAAATCCATGGCGCACCAGAACTTCCGAATGAAGACGCTTATAGTGTCGTGACAAATATTGGTAAAGCTATTGAATTTGAATTAAATAAGTTTGATGTAGACATTGCTCATAGAATTCCCTCGGCAAACAAGACACTAGCCAGACCCATCATTGTCAAATTTGTGAACAGATGGAAAAAACAGGAATTTATGGCAGCAAAGAAGAATGTCCGGCAGATATCATCTGTAGCAGTGGGCTTCAATGCTTCAGGTCATATGATTTACATCAATGATCATCTTACACCCAGAGCCAAAGGTCTTCTTAAGAGGGCCAAGGATTTAAGGATGAAAGGTTATAAGTATGTGTGGACACGGGAAGGTAAGATTTTTGTTAGGAAGGATGATAACTCTAATGTGATAAGCATACGAAATATCGAAGATGTTCTTAATCCTGAATCAGCTTGAATTATGACATGGAAATTGTAGAGGCTCAGTTAACAAACTTAACACAACTTAAGACCAGAGATTGCCATCTGAGAATTTTTTATGCTAACTCGCAAAGTATCCGTAATAAATGGCTAAACTTAACCAGTTTAATTGTAGATGTACAGATGCCAGAAATCATTATTAGAGTAGAAACATGGTTATTCCCACAAGATGAGAAATATTATCATCTGAAAGGTTATGAATGTTATTTTTGTTCCAGAACAAAAGATAGAGGGGGACGGATTGCTATATAAATTAAAGAACCCTATAAAACTAAAATATTAGTTTCGATTAACACTCCTGGTACTCCGTACAATTTTTTATTGGTTAAAGTCAGCGGTCTGGAGAGGGATATTCTTATTCTGGGATGTTATAATCCCCATTTGAAATTTTCCAAAGAGTTTCTTAATGTACTTGAGGATATATGGAATAAATATAGTAATTATATGTGTTTAACTGTAGGAGATTTCAATATTGACAAACTTCAGCCGAGTCTACTAGCGTCTGATCTTAAGAGGTTATGTGAATGCTATAACCAAAATCCATGTAACAGCAGATTTCCCACCAGGATTACTAACAGTACAGCTAGTCTGTTAGATCATGTTTATGTCAATAAGCTGTACAGGTGCAAACTGTATAATATACACTGACTGACAGAGCAAATGCAACACCAAGAAGGAGTGGTCAGAACTTTATGCCAATTGCAGGGTAGACTGACGTCACTGAGGTATGCTCATGATGTGAAATGCGCCGCTGTGCTGCGCACGTAGCGAACGATAAATGGGACACGGCGTTGGCGAATGGCCCACTTCGTACCGTGATTTCTCAGCCGACAGTCATTGTAGAACGTGTTGTCGTGTGCCACAGGACACGTGTATAGCTAAGAATGCCAGGCCGCCGTCAACGGAGGCATTTCCAGCAGACAGGCGACTTTACGAGGGGTATGGTGATCGGGCTGAGAAGGGCAGGTTGGTCGCTTCGTCAAATCGCAGCCGATACCCATAGGGATGTGTCCACGGTGCAGCGCCTGTGGCGAAGATGGTTGGCGCAGGGACACGTGGCACGTGCGAGGGGTCCAGGTGCAGCCCGAGTGACGTCAGCACGCGAGGATCGGCGCATCCGCCGCCAAGCGGTGGCAGCCCCGCACGCCACGTCAACCGCCATTCTTCAGCATGTGCAAGACACCCTGGCTGTTCCAATATCGACCAGAACAATTTCCCGTCGATTGGTTGAAGGAGGCCTGGACTCCCGGCGTCCGCTCAGAAGACTACCATTGACTCCACAGCATAGACGTGCACCCTGGCATGGTGCCGGGCTAGAGCGACTTGGATGAGGGAATGGCGGAACGTCGTGTTCTCCGATGAGTCACGCTTCTGTTCTGTCAGTGATAGTCACCGCAGACGAGTGTGGCGTCGGCGTGGAGAAAGGTCAAATCCGGCAGTAACTGTGGAGCGCCCTACCGCTAGACAACGCGGCATCATGGTTTGGGGCGCTATTGCGTATGATTCCACGTCACCTCTAGTGCGTATTCAAGGCACGTTAAATGCCCACCGCTACGTGCAGCATGTGCTGCGGCCGGTGGCACTCCCGTACCTTCAGGGGCTGCCCAATGCTCTGTTTCAGCAGGATAATTCCCGCCCACACACTGCTCGCATCTCCCAACAGGCTCTACGAGGTGTACAGATGCTTCCGTGGCCAGCGTACTCTCCGGATCTCTCACCAATCGAACACGTGTGGGATCTCATTGGACGCCGTTTGCAAACTCTGCCCCAGCCTCGTACGGACGACCAACTGTGGCAAATGGTTGACAGAGAATGGAGAACTATCCCTCAGGACACCATCGGCACTCTTATTGACTCTGTACCTCGACGTGTTTCTGCGTGCATCACCGCTCGCGGTGGTCCTACATCCTACTGAGTCAATGCCGTGCGCATTGTGTAACCTGCATATCGGTTTGAAATAAACATCAATTATTCGTCCGTGCCGTCTCTGTTTTTTCCCCAACTTCCATCCCTTTCGAACCACTCCTTCTTGGTGTTGCATTTGCTCTGTCAGTCAGTGTAATTAATGATTATAGTGATCATAATTTATTAGTCTACGATATAAATTTGTTATCGAAAGTGAGAACAGAAATTTCATACTTGAAACCAAAAACATGTAATGTGAAGAATATGAATGCGTATATGTCTACCAATCCTCTGATCATCAGTGAAGGTGATAGTTGTGATGTGATAGTAAATAAACTTAACAATTATCTGCAGGAAGCCAATAGTAGCAGTAGGCCTATAAATCAGAATTATAAAGCAAATAATAAGACATTCAAAGGTAGGCAATATTGCCCATGGATGAATGATACACTTTCCAGCCTCATTGATCAAAAGAATAAACTTTACGGTAAAATAAAAAGACAACAACTTAGAGTAAAAATCGGCTGTGATTATGCATCACAGCAATTGATAAATGACTATAAACTATTATGTAATCAGGTAACTAAGCTCAAAAGACAGTTGGAAAATGCATATTTCATAAATAGATTAGGAAATGCCAAAAGCAATCCTTGGAAAATTGTCAATGAAATCTTAACATTAAATTTTAACAAAAACAGGAATTTACAACTCAAAGTTCAAGATAATACTGTGACTTGTCCAGTAGAAATATCAAAATTATTTAACGACCACTTTATTAATATAGGAAAAAAGCTACCAATACTCCTACCCACAAATCACCTAATATTGGAAATGGGCCAAGTAATTCATTGTTTTTGAAACCTACTAATGACCTTGAAGTTGCAGAAATAATAAGAAAATTAAAAAATAGCAGCAGTAGTGATGTGTACGGTATTAGTAATAACCTACTTAAGAATCTAGCTGTGCATTTAATTCCGTGCATTACAAAGTTAATCAACAAATCGTTAAGTGAAGGTACTGTTCCACGTGAGTTAAAAATTGCCAAGGTCATTCCTGTGTATAAAGGGTCTGATAAATTCGATCTTAATAACTAGACCTATATCAGTCCTTCCCATTGTGTCAAAAATCCTAGAGATAGTGGTCAAAGATAGGCTATTAAAATACCTACAGTGTAATGACTATTTGTATCCATACCAGTACGGATTTTTGCCTAACTCTAGTACCTACAATGCTGTGGAAGACATTATTAAGTTACAGGAGTCCTTAGACTCATGTATGGTAGCATCAGGCCTTTTTATAGATCTTCAGAAAGCATTTGACATAGTTGACCATAACATTTTGTTACTGAAGTTGGAAGCAGCAGGGGTTAGAGGTTTAGCACTTAACTGGTTTACAGATTATCTCAGAGACAGGGTACAGTTCGTTAGTTGTATGGGAGCAGAAAGCACGTTGCAGACTATAACAACTGGTGTTCCTCAAGGTTCTGTTCTAGCACCAATATTATTTCTTGTATTTGTCAATGATATTGGTAACTTGCCGCTGTTCGGCAAAGTGTCGTTATTTGCTGATGACACAAATATTTTGTACACAGGGAATTGTATATATAATCTTGAAGAAAAGATGCAACATGACATATCTTTAATTCAGACCTGGCTTACTACCAACCGATTAAGAATTAATCATAATAAAACTAACTATATCATATTTCACAAACCATTATGTACACTTCCTCTGGACATCAACTTAAGTTTCTATGACCAAGTGGTACCTCGTGTTCAATCAACCAAATTTCTAGGACTTAGCATAGATGAATCGCTAACTTGGGAGAATCACATCACAATGCTCCTGCTATTGGTGTACTCAGTCGATTAAAATACAAAGTTTCTCGAGGACTGTTGAAGAGTATTTATCATGCACTAATTGAAAGCCACCTGAATGATATGATTCATATCTGGGCATGTTGCAGTAAAGAACAATTTGAAAAGATCAGTATCTTACAGAAAAGAGCACTGAAAATACTCTTCAACTTACCCACCTTAACACCAACCATACAGGTCTACCAGTATTGTAATGTGCTGTCACTAGATGGTCTTCGTAAAAAAGCTTCAGCTATTATGTTGTATAAATTGAAAAATGGACAAACTCATTCGAACACACTTTGCAACTTGAATTCTGACATACATTCATACAGTACAAGATGATCTACTAAAATTCACTGTAAATCATCAAAGTCTACTAAATATGGCACTAATTCTTTATGGCATTTCTCTGTAAAGTTTTTCAATAGCCTTCCTGAGCATATTCGAGAAGCCGCTAACTTACCCATCTTTAAAACCAAGCTTGTTAATTTTCTAAAAGTAAAAATGCCAAGCCTATAGAGTACTGATTTAGTATACTGTATCACTGCTGTTCATATTTGGTTTATATCACTATTATTATTATTCTTCATTGTACAGTATATTATACTTTTGTCCTAGAAGCTGATGTTCTAAAATCTCATCTCTGTTACCAAATGTAATTAATAATATAATTATTCATTGTACAGTATATTATATTTTTGTCCTAGAAGCTGATGTTCTCAAATCTCATCTTTGTTGCCAAATGTAATTATTTGTACTGCACCATTATGAGCCTTGGCTCAGGTGCCTCTTTTGAAATAAATAAATAAAAATAACCTAAATGAAAGGAAGTTGAAGGATATTTCTCAGTCGAAGCCACGGTAGAAAATTTTTTTATTGGCTTAACAAAATCCCTGGGATGCTCGCTGAGTATTGCTGCGGACTTTCTTGAACGTCATGAATTACGGACTTGAAAGAAATGTGGAACCTAAATGGAAGGAAGACAGTAAGGCATCAGAGCCAAGAAAGAATGGGGTCTCCGACAATGTTTCAAGAAAAATTGCCACCGAACAGTGGGGCAAGAAGAGAAAGGCACTGCGGGATTTGAAAGGAAATGTTCGGTTCACAAGGAAATGCAGTCCTTAATTTTCCATAATTTCTGTCTATACACGCATCACTAGAAAATGGATAAAGAGAATTTAATGAAAATCGAAATGAAAAATTGGGGAATAAGTCGCTACAATCTAGGCAATAAGTAACTTTATTTGCGCTGAGAGAAATCATAGTTTCTGCGAAGGCCTAAAATAGACTTTTCAAATATTGATTATTAGTGGTCCTATCTTAATGAAAATCGATATGCATTCAGGGAATTTGCTATAATCTAGGCTGTAAATAAATTTCTTCACGTGGAATAAAATGGTAGTTTAAGGGGAGGCCTAAAATTTAATTCTTCTATATTTATGTTATTAGTGGTCCTGTCAATAAATAATACATAACAAAAGTTATATAGCATATAATTTCTGATCAATTATAGCATATATTTTTACCATACCAGCTATGATAACAGAATATTCATGAATTTGGAATTTTGTTGCTTAAGTCCGTAGCAGAGTCACGAGAAAATAGGCGAACAGAATTTAATGAAAATCAGTATGTAGTCGGGGAATAAGGATCTGCAGTCTACGCTATAAACACTTTTTAAGACGCGCTAATATCACAGAGTCGAAAGAAAACTAAATGTGAAGGCCCACAATATAGCAAGCTCATGAAATTGATCAACAATAACACTACATTGACCATGGTTTGTTGTGATGTACTTTGTGACTTCACTTATCAATGATAAATGGGATTACACTTGCGTACTAAGTATTTTTTAAACTTTGCTTTATGTTGCACCGACACAGATACGTCTTATGGCGACGATGGGATGGGAAAGGGCCAGGAATGGGAAGGAAGTGGCCGTGGCCTTAATTACGGTACGGCCCCTGCATTTGCCTGGTGTGGAAATGGGAAACACGGGAATCCATCTTCAGGACTGCCGACAGTGGAGTTCGAACGCACTATCTCCCAGATGAAAGCTCACAGCTGCCTGCTCCTAACAGCATGGCCAACTTACCCAGTTGTACCGAGTATAACACCCTGCCTGAATATTAGCGGGAAGTACCTGGGAAGTTAGATTTTCTAATACTAATGGAACATAACACATTGGTTCATCACAGCATTCCAGTTACTCAATCCCCACTCTGTGGCACTGCTTGGAATGAGCAGTGTGCACACTTACATAAATAATGGCAGAGGAGTGTTCACAGCAATCTACGGCCTGGTCATTCCAGCACCGGGACTTTGGACTGTTAAATCAGCACCATAGTACTGTTCTTTAAAAGTGAGAGAATGTGCAGTTTTTCATTTGATTCAGTATTTTATGTGATAAAATTGCTTTTAATCCCAACATTCCTACTGATGTTTTCGTAATGACCTATGTTAATTTCAGTTACAAAACCACAAAGACAACCTTTTTGAGAATCCCATAGCGAAGCACGGGTACATCAACTAGTACAAGGTAATGCCAGTATTTGACCATTCAGTAGCAAATTTTCAGGAGATTATACCCCTGATGGCAGTGCCAAGTGATGAGAATCTCCTGTTATGGAAAGGGTGGCTAGGGTGGAATGTTTACATACAACAAAAACTATCGCATTTCGGAATGGAAATATACAAATTAAGCAAAGACGGGGCAGAGTATGTAACATGATCTGCTTCTGTGTGTATCATAACACTGTGAACACTGTAAATACTGTAAATGTTACCTGTAGTGTAGTGTAACATAGTCCGCGTGTGTCACTAATGAATTGTAGGTATATAAACTGAATCCCTCGAAAGCGCTAACCAACATAACAGAAAATTTTGTGAGTATTATAATTTATTCCATTAAACATCTTTTTAAGTACATGTAAACGTTACAAATCTAGAATTTACATGTACAGAAAAATTTATTTCCTCATAAAAATTGTTAGTAAACTACCTAATGTACACAGGTATAAGTTACTGTATAAAAGAAACCCAGAGCTTTGCTATAAGGAAGAAACAAGTTCGGTACCACAGTGTGAATGCACATGTTACGTTATTGCACAAAGTATTGAAAAATTAAAATAACAGGATTTTTTCAAGAATTAAATACACTATATTCATGTAAATATATCATATTGGTCTAAGATTGTTTTTAAGCAAGTAAAGAAATATTTTCTTCAATCAGACGAATCGCTCCTCACCTGGGAGAGGGCCGGTGTGTACTGATCTCCCTGTTTAAGGAGTTAACACTAGATACATCAAACATATTAAGTCATCCGATCATAATAGGCATTCTGCCATGGGAATACGCATGCACAAATCTAAGCTCATTTTTTCCGATACAGACAAAGACTTACAAATCATTGAAATTATGAAAAAGGGACCTCTGCTCAATATCGCAGAAATGTTTTGTATATCTTTGGAAAAATGAGTCAATTTTAATCACAATCTGAATGAATCTATCGGGAAAACTAACATACTTTACGAGTTAATCCACCCCCTTTTTCTCAAGGTGTATGTAGGAAACAAACATATCACACACCCTCCACACCACAGAGCCCCCTCTTAAAGTCAGCAATAAGCTCCACGCAGACATGGGCGAGCAGTGCACCTCCAATTCTCCTAGTAGTAGGGCAACAAGAGTGACAAGTAAGGGAGTAAGTACCGTCAAACCACTCTCCAATAATTAAAGTCCAAATACACACTTCAGCTCTCATTCCTTATGTTTCTTCTTTTCCCACACACATCTACCTTTGCAACTACTGTGACATACAACAAGCCCGTACCGTCATTTTAATTTTTTACTTTCAACAACAACAGTGATATTTTGAAAATACAGCAGCTGTTACTTAACAATGAAGAAAGTTCCCCCAACTCCTCGGCAAACTGCCGTAATTGCAAATTTCCGTAACATTGACACTTTAACAAGATTTTGACACAGGTTCCTTTATTTTTCATCGACGATTTGACTACGAATATATGAACATTTTAACATATGTTTTTATATCCACAGCAACAAAATGATACTTTATAATATTCCTCAACTTCTAGTTTTCATACATTATTTTAAAACTCTGCTCAACATTGTACAAATGCACTCCAATTACCTGTAACCTGGACCTAGGACGTACTTCAAATTTTAACGTGTTTGTATGACATATATCCCATGTCAACTATTTTACACTTTCTGGTCCTTAAGGTCCAAAAGCGCCCGGCTGCATTATCTGCATTCGTCTGCGATTTGTGCAATAGTTTTTTTAATTTCTTCATCAGTGAAGTGTTTATAACGCATTTACGACGTTTGACGTTGCCTTGGCAACGGTCTTGAAATTCCGAGAGCGCGGGCCAGCTGTTTCGTTTGTAAACATGGTGGGATTGAATAGTGCAGATATTAAAACTGAGCTGAATACAGGCGAAGAAAGTGACACAGAATCATTGAGTAGAGTGCAGGTGAATTTTTAATGAGTGAATAGCATATCAACGAAGATAATTTTCGTAATAACAGTGATATAAATGAAAACGAATATCGAGAAATCGGAACGGATGGCGATGCCGCGGTAACACAAATATTTTGTTTCGATACTCCGAATGATTATATGGATGATATTGAACCTGCCCATAATTAGGAAGAAGCATTATGGGAAAGAGGTTTTTATACGTATGTCAGGTGGTTCATGGTGTGGGTTACTGTAGTCAAGTAATAGTTCGTGAACCATGAGCAACGGCTGAGTGGCCTAGTAAGTGGTCCTGAGAGTCGGGATACCAGTTGCTATGGAAAGGGAGTGGGCATCTCGGACATATTCTGAATCATGGCCCTCCTTGCGCTCGGGCTGCTCAGGCGTTAGAGCAGATATCCTCACTTGGACTATGTGTAAGTAGGGTAGCATCTGCTTCATGAATTTACCGAGCTCAGAACAATTTAAGCAAGCCTCGGACCTATGGAAGTAACGGAGTCCCACTCCCACTTGACAGGCGACGGACTTCTTGGAAACAACTTGGCGAACAAAATGGAACTCGATGGGGAGCTATCAATATTAATGGGGCTTACGGAAGAAAGTAGAACTAGCTGAGTCAGCAAAGAGGATGCATCTGGATATGCTAGGAATAAGTGATATTCGGGTAAGGGGAGATAACGAGGAAGAGATAGGAGATTATAAAGTGTACTTGACGGGTGTTAGAAAGGGAAGGGCAGGGTATGGGGTAGGGCTGTTTATCAGGAATACCATTGCACGCAACATAGTTTCTGTTATACACGTAAATGATCGAATGATGTGGGTAGATTTGGCAATTGGTGGAATTAGGATGAGAAACGTCTCCATGTGAGGGTGCAGATGAGGATAAACTTGACAAGTTTTACGAAGCATTGAGTGACATCGTGGTCAGGGTCAACAGCAAGGATAGAATAGTCCTAATGGGCGATTTCAATGCGAGTTGGAAATAGAACTGAAGGATACGAAACGGTGATTGGTAAATGTGGGGAAGATATGGAAGCTAATGGAAATGGGAAGCGTTTGCTGGACTTCTGTGCTAGTATGGGTTTAGCAGTTACGAATGCATTCTTCAAGCATAAGGCTATTCACCGCTATACATGGGAGGCTAGGGGTACCAGATCCATAATAGACTATATCTTAACCGACTTCGAATTCAGGAAATCTGTTAGGAATGTACGAGTTTTCCGGGGATTTTTCGATGATACAGACCACTATCTGGTCTGTAGTGAACTAAGTATCTCTAGGCCTAGGGTACAGAAAGTGAAATCTGTCTACAAAACGATTAAGGGTAGAAAATCTCCAGGACGAGGAAATTAGACGGAAGTACATGGATATGATTAGTGAGAAGTTTGGAACAGTAAACAGTAAGCAGATTCAGGATATAGAAAGAGAATTGATGGCATACAGTGTTGCTGTATTAGAAACAGCAACGGTATGCCCAGGAACAACTGTTTGTAAAGATGGGAAAAGCCGAACGTCTTGGTGGAATGATGAAGTGAGAGCAGCTTGTTAACGTAAAAAGAAGGCTTATCAGAAATGGCTCCAAACAAAGGTCGAGGCCGACAGGGATTTTTACGTATATGAAAGAAACAAAGCGAAACAAATAGTTGTTGAATCCAAAAAGAAGTCGTGGGAAGATTTTTGTAATAACCTGGAAAGGCTAGGTCAAGGAGGAGGGAAACCTTTCTGGACAGTAATAAAAATCTTAGTAAGGGAGGGAAAAGGAAATGAACAGTGTTTTGAGTAATTCAGGTGAACTCATAATAGATCCCAGAAAATAACTGGAGAGGTGGAGGGAATATTTTGAACATCGTCTCAACGTAAAAGAAAATTTTCCTGGTGGTGTTGCGAACAGCCAAGCTCATGGGGAGGAGGAAAATGATGATGGTGAAATTACGCTTGAGGAAGCGGAAAGTATGGTAAATAAACTCCAATGTCATAAAGCAGCAGGAATAGATGAAATTAGACCTGAAATGGTGAAGTACACTGACTGAGCAAATGTCATGGGATAGCGGAGCACTGATGCGCAGGTGTGATGTCTGCGCACCACACGCCCCCTGTGCCAGCGGCAGTTGTATAGGAGACTTGTGAGCAGTGGCTGTGCACGTGACAGGTGTAACATGGAACGTCGTCGTCAGCTGACACCGTTCGAACGGGGTATGGTGGTCGGTGCGCGACAAATGGGAAGTGCGATTTCGTAAGTGGTGCGGGAATCCGGCTTCACACAATCAATCTGTTCAGGGTGTATCGTGAATGGTTGAATGCGGGTGTCACCGTCCACAACAGACGAACGACCGGCCGTCCAGCCACCCTCGATGACCGTGACCGGCGACATCTGAGACGCATTGTCAATAGTGACAGGCGGGCAACCGTGCAATAACGGCTCAATTCAACACAGGCCGTGCTAGACACGTCTCTCAGAGGACAATCCGTAAGAACATGGGTTCTATGGGCTATTGGAGCCGGCGCCGCACATGGGTGCCACTGTTAACCCAACGTCATCGGGCACGACATGCATTTGCCGCCTGTCACCAGGGATGAACAGTGGCGTAACGTGATATGGTCGGACAAATCACGATTTCAACTGCACCATGCCGATGGGAGGCACCGTGTATGGCGCAGACCTCATGAAGCGATGTATCCCGCCTGCCTCGAAAGTGTGATCCAGGGCGCTGGTGTCTCTGTTATGGTCTGGGGTGCATTTTCCTTGTATAGAATGGGCCCCCTAGTTGTTCTGGAAGAGACTTTGAATGGTACGCGGTATGTTGAGCTGCTCGGAGACCATCTCCCCCCATTTTTGGCCTTCCAGCGCCTAGACGGTTCTGCGGTGTTTCAAGATGATAACGCGCCGCCACATCGCTCCCACGTTGCCCGGGAATGGTTCCAGGAACATGCAGCCGTAGTCCAACGACCGCCATGGCCACACAGGAGCCCCAATATGAACCCTATCGGGCATATCTGGGATATCCTGGAACGCAGGTTCCGAGCCATGGATCCTGCACCCACGAACAGACCAGCAGTGGTGGCCGCTCCGCAAACGATTTGGTGTCAGCTGCGCCAGAGGACTACCAGGGACAGGTCGACTCACTTCCACGGCGTCCCATTGCAGTTCGCAGGGCCAGGGGAGGCCTCACACGCAATTAGGTGACTATCCCATGACATTTGCTAATTCAGTGTATTGTAGGAAGGCAGGGATGAAATGGCTTCATAGAGTTTAACATGGAGTACTGGTAAGGTAACTTCGGATTGGACAAAAACAGTAATTTCACCTATCTATAAGCAAGGGAACAGGAAGGATTGCAACAACTATCGAGGTATCTCATTGATTAACATACCAGGCAAAGTATTCACTGTCATCTTGGAAAGGAGGGTGCGATCAGTAGCTGAGAGGAAGTTGGATGAAAACCAGTGTGGTTTCAGACCACAGGGGGGCTGTCAGGATCAGATTTTCAGTATGCGCCAGGTAATTGAATAATGCTACGAGAGGAATAGGCAGTTGTGTTTATGTTTCCTAGATCTACAGAAAGCATATGACAGGGTACCGAGGGAAAAGATGTTCGCCATACTGGAGGACTATGGAAATAATGTAGATTATTAAAATCAATCAAAGGCATTTATGTTGACAATTGGGCTTCAGTGAGAATTGATGGTAGAATGAGTTCTTGGTTCAGGGTATTTACAGGGGTTAGACAAGGCCGTAATATTTCACCTTTGCTGTTCGTAGTTTACATGGATCATCTGCTGAAAGGTATAAAATGCCAGGGAGGAATTCAGTTAGGTGGAAATGTAGTAAGAGTTTGGCCTATGCTGACGACTTGGTCTTAATGGCAGATTGTGCCCAAAGCCTGCAGTCAAATATTTTGGAACTTGAAAATAGGTGCAATGAGTATGGTATGAAAATTAGCCTTTCGAAGACTTTCTTCTTTTGCTAGTTGCTTCACGTCGCACCGACACAGATACGTCTTATGGCGACAATGGGACAGGAAAGGGCTAGAAGTGGGAAGGAAGCGGCCGTGGCCTTAATTGAGGTTCAGCCCCAGCATTTGCCTGGTTTGAAAATGGGAAAACACGGAAAACCATCTTCAGGGCTGCCGACAGTCGTGTTCGAACCTACTATCTCCCGAATACTGGATACTGGCTAAAATTAAGCGACTGCAGCTATCGAGCTCTTTCGAAGACTAAATTGATAACAGTAGGTAAGAAACTCAACAGAATTGAATGTCAGATTGGTGATACAAAGCTAGAACAGGTCGAAAATTTCAAGTATTCAGGTTGTGTGTTCTCCCTGAATGGTAATATAGTGAGTGAGATTGAAGCAAGGTGTTTTAAAGCTAATGCAGTGAGCTCACAGTTGCGATCAACAGTATTCTGTAAGAAGGATGTCCGCTCGCAGAGGAAACTATCTTTACATCGGCCTGTTTTCAGACCAACTTTGCTTTACGGGATCAAAAGCTGGGTGGACTCAGGATATCTTATTCATAAGTTAGAAGTAACAGACATGAAAGTAGCGAGAATGATTGCTGGTACAAACAGGTGGGAACGATGGCAGGAAGATACTCGGAATGAGATAAAGGCTAATTTAGGAATGAACTCGATGGATGAAGCTGTACGTATAAACCGGCTTCGGTGGTGGAGTCATTTGAGGCGAATGGAGGAGGATAGGTTACCTAGGAGAGTAATGGACTCTGTTATAGAGGGTAAGAGAAGTAGAGGCAGCCCATGACGATGATGGTTAGACTCAGTTTCTAACTATTTAAAGATAAGAGGTATAGAACTAAATGAGGCCACAACACTAGTTGCAAATAGAGGACTGTGGTGATGTTTAGTAAATTAACAGAGTTTTGCAGACTGAACACTGGAATGCATAACAGTCTATACTGATAATGTATGTATGTATGCCAGGAGGAGACAAACTATTCAATGACATAGGCTATTGCATATATAACAATGCAGCATTCAAACAGTCACATTCTGGTAAAATAGAAACAGAATGGGAAGACAGTTGCCCGGATGAATTAAATCTTATATACATGGGCAGCTCCCACTTCTAAAATCACATAATTATTGGTTTTGAGGGATTCAGACAACATAAAAATGTGACAAATCAACCTGCCTCTCTGTCAAATATCACCAGTAGGGGGGGGGGGGACCAAAAACCTTATGTCTTTATAAATAGAGATAGGATGTGATGGTATATTTTCTAATATTATTAAAAATTCCAATCATGGTGATCAATAGTTTTTACTGTATTTAAATTTTTCTGAAACAATGTGGTCTGTTTCAGTTTTTCCTAAATAATAAGTTGAAACCTGGGGATAAGCAGAGTTAAAATTTGGGCAGGAGAGGGTAAAGTGTGTTTAAAGGCAGATTTCATGTTGAAGGTGTGTTAATACCTTTTTGATTTATTTATTCACTCTGAAATGATGATGATTCCAGGGGAATCAAATCAGGTATTCATTTTAAAATGTTACATCTTATTTAAAGTATTGAATTATGAAACATCCCTCAATTGATTCCTATTATGTAAGTCAAACATCAACATGGAAATGCAAGTTATAAACTATGATATGCATATGTTTCAAGCTGTCAGTTGTGAGTTGGTGTGGAATGACATAAGTAGAAGTATAATCTTCAGTGGAGTTTTTAAAAGTAGGAAAGATTATAATGTGAAGATTATAATGTGAAGATAATGTTAAATTCAAGAGGACAGATTGGGGCAAATATATATTCACTTATAGGACAAGGAAATTATCAAGGGAAATGTTCAATAAATTTCTAAGTTCATTGAAAATATTTAAGAAAAAGCCAAGTAAACAATTATAAACAAATATAAATATGAGGTAAATAATTGATAGGGAATGTGCCACCCTGGCAACTGCCCTATATGCAGATCAATGATGACTGATTGGTTGTGATCTGTAAAACAGGAAATTACCGAGCTCCATAGCTGAGTCGCTTAAGTGCGGCCAGTATCCAGTATTCGGGAGATAGTAGGTTGGAACCCCACTGTTGGCAGCCCTGAAAATTGTTTTCTGTGGTTTCCCATTTTCACACCAGGCAAATGCTGGGGCTGTACCTAAATTAAGGCCATGGCGTTTCCTTCCCACTCCTAGCCCTTTCCTGTCCCATCGTCGCCGTAAGACCTATCTGTGTCGGTGCGACGTAAAACAACTAGCAAAAGAAAACAGGAAATTAATTCATGGTACTCGGTTTTATTTCAAAGAAGAAAATCCAGTCAAGTAGAGTTGCGCTGAACTTGGTTTTTCAATAATACTGTACAATTTTTTGCTAGCACAGTGCCCCGGCACACATGACCACACACAAACACAGACACAATATTTAACAGAGATTCATGATCTCATCAAGGATGATGGGCAGAATGTCCAATATCACTAATTTATGTTCCCGACTATTTATATTTTAAAACAATTGCATTTCTCTTCTAGTGTGATTGTGCAATTTTTACTGAATACATGCGTGGCTGAAATGAAGGTGGATAAGATAAGCTACATGGTTTTACTATTTTTATATGAGGAATGTCTCGTGATATTGAAATTCGTGATTTGTGTTTTGTGTGCTTTTTGTCATTCATTTCTTGAAGTTATGTTGATAGCAATTCAGTCACATACAACAGTGACATCTTCCACAGTATATACAAATTATTTTGCAATGACATCTCTATACACATACATATCTGTATAGGCTATATGTCGATGACCTGGTTCAAATACCACATATCTGGCAATACTCCTCCTCTCCATTATTCCCTTAAGACTGGTCGCACCCCGCCAGACACATATGGATGCACAGTCCAACAGAACAATTTTCGTTGTGCTCATTTTCCTATGTGTATGCTTAAAGGAAACAAACTTAAACACATTATACTGTAGAAGTGTGTAAATTCACCATGCACCACACACTCCTGCAGTAGGGTAGAGCAAGGTTCATTTTCCTTTATTCATATGCATAGGAGAATGAACGTAATGAAAATTGTGGTGATGGACTGCGTATCCATATGTAGCTGGAGGCATGACCACTTATCTTGTAAACAATGGAGAAAAACAGCATTGTCAAATACGTGGTATTAGAACTAGGCTGTCGATATAAAACCTTTAAATCCTTGCCTGCCAAGTGACATGTTAGACAAGTAGTACAGCTATGAGGATACAGACTTTGAGATTAATTGCTTCCATTGATACCTTACCAGGAGTTTATAACAGGCAAGTTAAATTTGAGTCAAAAGCAAATATATAAGATGTAAATATAAAAAATAAGATAGGATAAAAGAATACAGGTGGAGCGAAGGAGGTAGGGGAAGGAAAGTGAAGAGAGAAGTAAATCGTTGACTATTCAAAATTTTAGTTACTCCCCTACCGAAAACCCTGCTACCCAGACACGTCCCGCAAGAATGACGTCATATGTGTGCCATTAGCGTTGTCTACGCTATAATACAAGGCCTTGAAATGCACTCGTGGAAGCGGGTTGCTTCCTAGTTCACCATTCAGCCGCTAGGATCGCGGTCTTGCCCCCTTGTATTCGCATGGCCATATATGTCAATAAGTAAAGTAAAAAGAACTGAATGTTTTTGCAAGTACTGACAGTACTTTATTTATAGAGCGGTGCTGTTGGCTTGGATATGTCATTGAAGTTTCAAAACTTTCCTTCTGAGGGGCTTCTTAATAAGTTTCAAAACTTGATCTCTTCTACTTGAGCAGCTCAAAGTAATGTTGTCTAACAGAGGTTTCAGAAATTTTCATAGTAGAAAAAGAGGTGGTTTGTCGCCTTTACACTTTCCACACTTAACTTCACTGTTGAACATGTCTTTCGAAAAAATAAACGTACACCTTTTACTAACTTTCTTCGGGACAAGTACTGCATAACGGGAGTGACAAATTCCGTCGTTCACTGCAGAAGTGCCACAGACGATTTTCGGTATCTGAGGGCTCCTCGATCTTGAAAACGAATTAGACACAATGTTGGACTTTGAGTAGCTGGAGAACAGATATGTTCTAAACAGCCTTTACATTCTGTTTTTCTTTTGCCACACAAACCATAATGTCATTGTATTCTGCTTGGTGTCTTAGGTAGCTGAAGAAGAGCTCGATGTCATAGCTCGTTAGGTTCCTCATCAATGCATAATGCAAAATGTATACTTATGAGGTATTTTACGCAGGCCACAGTGGACTGGGTAGTCAAGATCTATGCCTGATACATTTCTCTCACAATATTTCTTTTTACTTTCTCTAAATGCATTTTAAGTTTCTTAATATATGACAGGAAATCATTAATTAACCAAGTGAGGAGTTCATATTCAGTACTAAAAGATGCTTTTTATTTTGCTAGTGACTTTACATCGCACCGACACAAGTAGGTATTATGCCGACGATGGGATAGGAAAGGCCTACGAGTTAGAAGGAAGCGGCCGTATCCTTAAGGTACAGCCCCAGCATTTGCCTGGTGTCAAAATGGGAAACCACGGAAAACCATCTTCAGGGCTGCCGACAGTGGGATTCGAACCCACTATCTCCCGGATGCAAGCTCACAGCCGTGCGCCCCTAACCGTACGACCAACTCGCCCGGTTAACAGATGCTCGTTTGTTCTCGTTCCCGAATATGTCCCATGTGAGGTGTTGCAGACGTTATGCGCATTGAACAATTTAATAAAATGCTCCATAAAACAAATGGCTTATTTTTAAACTATATTTTATGCTCTCGGGACAAAACCACCTCCATACTTTACAAACCGGAGATTGTTTCAGGGGGAAATACAATATTTTTAGCTCTTGCTACATTCATTTTCGTGCAATTTGTTGGGCAAATTATTTTCCTCGTTGGTTTCCTAATTTAAGATTTCTGAGTTTGAAGATGCCTCTCAAATGACTGCCGGTCACGGTAGCATAGTTTAAAAAAAAAAGTCCAGTGACAAATTTTGGGATCGCCCGATTCTTATGACGTAACTCGGATCAAAACTTGGGAACAGAGGCCTACTTCGATCAGCTTGAAGTCGTATCTCATGCGTAATACTTCCTCTGTATAATGTTTCGAACACTGAACATTCACCGGAAACTTGTGAAACGAAATTCCACTACCTTTAATTTCTCCTGAATAAACCATGACTGGAACTGCGAATGCTTAACGTCAGACAAATACATAATACATTCACAACCAACTCAGTTAATAAACACGTTTAAAGGCGCGAACCTGGTAGACAGGGGGCAAGATAGCGATGCCAGCGGCCCGGCATTGAACTTCAGTGTAACCACTTCCATAGCGTTTTACGGGCTCTGTTTCCAGGCCTTGTATTATAACGTAGGCAACGGCCATTAGTAACGGAATAACACTGCAATATTAGGCCATACGTCCCGAAAACCAAAAGCATACAGATTTTGAAAAGCAAACTAGCCGCTTCGAAACCGAACCGTAGGTTGTTAATTGCCTTTCTTGGACATTTACAACTTTTACGATACAGCTTGTTCATAGGTGAACGCCAATGCTTCTAATCGCGTAAATTAATAATAGTAATAACACCCGGCATTAATTTGGGTTATGCTGAAGAATATAACCAGTCTATATACCGGTGCCGCAAATCAAAGCAAAAACTATGTGCAACGACCAGTTAACGAACGGAAAATATACCACACAATGCATACAGTATTACACTACATATCTCAAGCAAATAACTGTTAATTTGGCGGGAAATGCACTGAAGAGTAATGATGCCTCCAAATCATCACACAAATAGCCGAGAATAGTTACACTATGATAACCGCACGTGCATTTATTTTCAGCTTACCTGCCGACAAGTGAGAGTAATTGTACCGATATCTTCTCCGGCTTTGTTTCTGATTGGACTCAGCCACAACTCCTTGACCAGTCTCTAAGTATCTCTTCGATGATCTCATGTAGAGGTGTGTCGGTACTGGCTAGAGATGGCCGATAAATCACAGCCTGCTACTTTGTCACCGATATATCAGATACGCTGTGACGGAAGTGTCTGTGACAAAATATCGTTTACGAAATATCGCTTACGTCATCTACTTGAATTACGTTCACAGGTCCAGCACAGGTCTACGATGTCTGCTGTAGCCAAGGTCTGTCTAGGGAGGTCAAGTCACGAATGCTTCTTATGGAGCCGCCATATTGGGTCTTTAAGCGAGCGTAACCAAAGGCAAGTGCATTTGAATTTAGAGGATTTCGGTGGCGTACATTGAAATAAAAACAGAACATCAACTATTTTTCGTAAAGAATTTAACTGGGCATATACTGTTCATGTATATATAACTGTATAACACTTAAATGATATTAAACATTCACAGCTATTTGAATAGGAAGATAATTAGCAGAGCCTGATTTTTTTTTGAGAAACAAGAATCAACAGGAAAGCTCATATCCTACTCTTTTACTTCCTTACAACTTGGTCTTACTGTGTTTCCTATTAATATCATCTGTCAAGTACGTAATCTTATTGACATAAACATAGAAATCTGTACAGTACCAGTATCTGTACGGTACATGAAATACTGAACTTGATAATAATAATAATGTTATTTGATTTACGTCCCACTAACTACTTTTTAAGGCCTTCGGAGACGCCGAGGTGCCGGAATTTAGTCCCGCAGGAGTTCTTTTACATGCCAGTAAATCTACCGACACGGGGCTGTCGTATTTGAGCACCTTCAAATACCACCGGACTGAGCCAGGATCGAACCTGCCAAGTTGGGGTTAGAAGGCCAGCGCCTTAACCGTCGGAGCCACTCAGCCCGGCCGCTGAACTTGAAGTAGTATACTTAAAGTACTAAGAGACAGTTGTAATAAATTACCTTCAGCGTTTTCTTTATTAAGAAAGTAATTATCGATACTGCGTTTCTAAGGGGTTACCCCAGTGTGTTGACGAACACTCAATGCCTCTTGAGTTGAGTGCATTAAATGATGTTTGGTAACTGTTGTTATCCATTCATGTGGTATTTCTTTGGGTTCTAAGGCAAAAATACTCTGCACATGTGCAACAAAGGTGATGTTCGTAGCTACTCTTAACTAGTTTATTGATAACCCATGCAGCTTATAGTACCAAGTGGTGGTGGTGATTGTTGTTTTAAGAGGAAGTACAACTGGGCAACCATCTTCTATAAACACTAATCAGAAGAAAACAAATGGAAGGGGTCCAATACTTCGAAAAATGAAGGTATCGGTAAAAGAAAGATGAAGGCCACAAAGTGCGTGGAAATGAAAAACTTCCTAGGCCTCGAATGCGCTAATGCCGTCGCGGTCGGAAAAGAACAAGTGTTGACCAGGGCAAGTCGGATGGGATAGAATAGGTGAGAGCAAAACACAAGTGAAATTAATGTCAATGCCTCGTAGTCACAACCCAGATTGATTTCCCCCTGTGGGCGGGGGCAATAGAATAACACCCTCGGTATTCCCTGCCCGTCATAAGAGGTGACTGAAAGGGGCGTCAGGATCTCCTAACTAGGGAGCGTGGGTTGCGACCAAGGGGCTCTCAACTGAGTTCTAACGTTCATGCATATAATAATAATAATAATAATAATAATAATAATAATAATAATAATAATAATAATAATAATAATAATAATAATAATAATAATCGTGGTTAAGAAAATTACAGCAATTGGTAAACACGATTCCTTAAGGAATAGAAATCCAGTCACTATTAAGTTGAGTTAACCTAGGTTAGGCTATTTTAGGGATTACATTAGGATATTATGTTAGGCTACGGTACGTTAAATTACAATAGTTGGTTAGTGCGAGTGTTGTGATCTTTAAGTATTTGTCCAGCCAGATAAAGTACTCCATAGAGCATTTAAGGTGAATGAAATATAGCTGTAAATAATAACTACAGTACCGTAAAAGACTGCTATTAACAATTATTGTTGTAATGATGACAAACTGGACACAAATTTTTGGTTTGAAGAAATAGGCCAGCGAAATTAACCAATTACGGTTAAAATTCCTGACCTTGCCGGAAATCGAACTCGGGACCGCTATGACCAAAAGGCAAGCACGCTAATCATTTAGCCATGGAGCCGGACGCATGAAAAGGAAATTTTCATAAACAACAATACTACTATTACACATTTCCTGTTACTTTCCTTGCTTGTTTTGAAAGACAGTTCCCTTTCTTTGGGAGGTTTCCTATCATTATGTCAAAGACTTGGGTGGATTAGGGACGTTGAAAATATTTGGGATAGAATTCCACTTGAGTAGTTTCCGTCCATCTGCCCTCTTTAGTTCAAATAGCGATTCTTAAAAATTATGCTAGAAGAAAATACATAATAAGACCTATAAATATAAAACATCGTTCATACAAACATATTACTGTATTATTCAGGAGTAATACGAGTGTATAAGTTCACAAAACAGCGCACAAGACGGAATTATCTGTAGATTACCATTTGTCATGCCTACAGTTTTGTACCCACTGAGCTCTCCTTTGCTTAACTTTCGGAAAGCGAAACACTCTAATTCCGTCAGTTGTCTTATTTTGACAATTTGGAGCGGCACAGTATCCCATTTTCTTTCAAAATACAAGTATTAACTCACATCATTACATTGTGCACGCCCACATAACAACGATATTTGAGACCCAATATGGCCGCCACCGCAAAGGATTGTGGTAGCGTGACCAGACCTCCCTAGACAGACCTTGGCTGTAGCTATTGGAAGCCAGCGCTACCTAGGTTATAACCAGCAACTACTTGAGTAAAGCGAACTTCTGTTTCAGGGGCTTACCCGAGAGATAGCGCGATTGTATTTTTTAAACACAGATAACAAGGCGGCGTTTTTAAATGAGAATAGGGGTATGTACGTTTGATTTCTTCTACCTAAGCAACTTAATTACTGAAACCTATGGTTCATGAATCTATTAAATAACTTTTCATTAATGATCAATTTATTTCACACTGAGTTTTTAAAAAATCGTGACGTCAGGGAAAATCCCCCGGTTGCCTCACAGATCAAGGGAGTCACCATTTCCATTCCTGTTTTTATGTGGTTCGTCTCTCAGTAAATCAGTGCTGCTTTACTCACAAGTGCGTCGTGTAGTGAATAATTTCAATTAATATTTTATAAAAGATACATATAATAACACGTAGATAGATATAGATAGATAGATAGGTTAATAATAATAAATAGGTTAATAGATAAATATGTTTAGTAAGAGACAGCGTAATAGTCTTGTGTGGAGTTTTTCCACGGCTATTGACAATGAATATGCCAAGTGTGATATCTGCAGCCAGAAACTGTTTTACCGAACATCTGTTACTAATTTAACAAAACACATACAAAGAAAACATCCAACTATATCTTATCCATATAGAACAGCAGAAGTCAACATGTCCAGTACCAGTACTGTACAACAGGATGAGGTAATTATATTATATGCATTATGTTACATTAAATTAGGCTAATTACATACCAATAATTCCATGACATGGGTACCGTAATCTATTTTTCATTATTTTTATTCAGGTCACTGAGCCCAGCAGTCGCTACTCACACTTCATCAACCAGCACAGCTTCAAGAGTACCTACTCCGTCAACCAGCACAGCTTCACCAGTACCTACTCCGTCAACCAGCACAGCTTCGACGGAAGTGCAAGAAGTCTGTCAGGTTCAGCCGAGGTTATATCAAAGTTCAATTGCAACATACATACCAAGAAAAGTGACCTTCTCTAAAAAAAAAAAAAGGAACTGGATGAACTACTTGCTCAAATGATAATATATGACCTTCAGCCGTTTCAAATAGTTGAAAACAAGGGTTTTAAGGCATTTGTCGCAGCACTTAATCCAGGATATGTACTACCAAATCGACGGACAATTTCAAAAACTTTGATACCTGCGTTACATGAACAGTGTCTGAATAAGGTAAAAACTATGATGGAAGCTGTGAAGAAGGTGTGCATTACGACTGATTGTTGGACTTCCATAAACAATGAAAGTTTTTTGGCCATTACCTGTCATTTCTTGACTGATAATTTAGAGCTGAAATCTGTACTGTTAGAATGTTGTGTTTTAGAAGGAAGCCATACAAGTGAGAATTTATCATAAGAATTACAAAGGATTATGAAGGAATACAAATTGGAAAATAAAATCGTGCTTGCAGTGTCGGACAATGCATCCAACATCAAAAGAGCTATTACAGACCTTCTTCACTGGAAGCATTTCGGCTGTTTTGCTCACCAGCTGAATATTATAGTGACAAAGGCTATCCACCTAATCGATGGACTCCTGAACAAAATAAAAATAGTAGTGAAATTTTTTAAAAGGAGTTCTCAAACAAATGAAAAACTACTGAATTTCCAGAGAAACAGTGGAGTCACTCAAGTAAAAAAGTTAATTCTTGATGTACCAACAAGATGGAACTCCACACTCTACATGTTAGAACGGTTTTGTGAGTTAGAAGATGCCATCAAAAGCACCACAGCACTCATTGACAAAGATCTACCTGTTCTGAACACCCAAGAGTGGAAAGTTATCCATGAAATGTGTAAAATATTAAAGCCCGTTGAAATTGTGACAAAAGCAGCTAGTGGTGAAAAATACATATCTGGATCACTTGTGATAGTTTTGGCTAATGGACTACAGTCAGTTTATGAAAAACTGAGTACGGTAGTGAAAGTTTTACTGACTTGTCACAAAATATCATACAAACATTAAACTCTGGGCTCCAGGAGAGATTTGGCCATATTGAAGAGAGCAACACTCTTGGTTTATGTACCTTTCTTGACCCAAGATTTAAAAACTTTGCTTTCCAAAATCCCCAAGCACTGGAAAACTGTAAAAGGAAGCTACAAAATTTGATAGCTTTGAGAATTAGGTCCCTGGAAGGTGATAAACCCCAAAGTCTCACTGTTGAGAACAGAGATGAATTTTCACCATGGTCACTAATAGACAAATGTCTTTCACAAGCACTTCCACAAGGGACACCTACATCCAGGTCAATTATTGAAGTCCAGAGATACTTAGAATGTGATATTCTAAGTAGATCTGAAGATGCATTACAATGGTGGTATGAACACAAAGTTCAGTTTCCCTTCTTGAGTGAAATAGCTCAAGAAATTTTGTGTGTTTCATCTACTTCAGTACCCTGTGAACGAGTCTTCTCCAAGGGGAGCTTAATCTTCAATGACAGGAGAACGAGACTGCATGGAAAAAAGGCACAACAAATCTTGTTCCTCAATTCCAACCTTGGAGTGTAGAAAAGGATTCTTTCATTGTTTTGAGTAAGTCGAGATACTGCAACTTCCACGCCTAGCAACATCCTTCATTTGTAGTTCTATTTTCTAAGGTGTATATCTCAATATATTTTATACTTGCTACTAAGTGTGTGATAATCAATGTTTATATTCTGATCGTATTTGTTTCAAATTTATTCTATTATTCTATAAAATCATGTTTGCTTGTATATTCATTCCCCTATGATTTAGTTATTATTGTTAAGAAAAAGACATTTGCACAATGTATATAAGCTTGTAAATGATGTTTTCACTAGTCTCTGGTACAGGACTTGGTTATGGACACTTGTCTTTTCTCGTACATCATGATGACCACAAAGTTTGTTGCCCAGCTCATCTGGGTTGTGGTCTTGTTGCAGCAGCACCTTTGCTGTTGTGTTACTCGTTTTGTGAAGCTAGGTATTGTTTTGCAAGTTTAGTAAAACAACTATTTCAGTGACTGCTTGCCTTTGTCATCTTGAAGAAAGTGTTGTGAAGAAGAGTAATGAAATATGCTAATGTTCTTCCTATGTTTTGTGCACATTTGTAAATATGGACATGTACTATATGCGTTACCCTTGATATGTTTTCTTTTTTTATTGCTTGCTTGTTGTTTTAAGGGGCCTAACATCGAAGGTCATTGGCCCCTTTTTTTTTTAATTATGATCACAACCTCTCATAGTATGTGTGTTATTTTTCTCAAAGAACTACTTAAGTGATTTTGATTGTTATTTGTTTCTTGTACTTCAAATTCAGTTCATAAAGATTATGTAATGCTATTTTCTCATTTTACAAGGGTAAAGTAGCAACTTCCAAGTGCAACTTTAATTTTATGCATTTATGCACCATGTCATCTTTTTTGTTAGTTGCTACATTATAAAGCACATTTATTTCCATTCAAATAAACCCTATTTTGCAAAACTAAATGCATGAAAGAGCAAAATTGGCTGACAAAATTTCTTCCAGGTTGTACGGGGAAGTCTAATTACCAGTACTTGCTAAAATTGTACAGTGTTATTACTTAATAGGTACTGATACATTTCAATTTATATTGGGGCAGGGCTGCTTTTAGAGTGATGAGCACGTCATAATATTCACTACTATTACCTTCTGTGATAAAGTGGGCCCTATATTCGAAATGCGCAGTTAACAAGCAAAGAGAGAAATGATGTTGGCTTATAGAAACAGAAAGAGAGAAACTGGTTTGTGGCAGGACTTAAATTATGATGCAGAACAGCAAGTGTGTCAAATTGTAAGCTGATGATGAATGTTTGTTACAGTACCGTACTTTGAAACTGTGATATGGTAAGCTTTAAGAAGTCTGCAAAAGTTTATACTGTGACACAGTATTGAATGATAAAATATAAATATGGGAGTAATCTTTGTATTAAATTATCAGTTTCTTATTCGTTGTTAGCGAAGAAACTATGAATATAATATGCCTCAGTTGTTCAGTTCCATTTCCTTCAATCTTTATTGCACTTAGGTATTGTAGGTGTATAACATAAATAAGGTTAAGATTGTTTCTGTAACGAACCTCAAGGTTGAATATAAGCCCCTGCTGTATGTAATACTTGTGTGACGTTACATGGTATAATTAACACTCGTCATAAAATTTAGTCATTTTATTCTTAAACCTACATTTAAGTACGGTACTGTAAGCAACTGGTATCCCCGGAGACACTACACGGGTAATTACATTCCGTTTGTTATTGCACATCATGTTAACAACCTCTTCCCTATGCTTTATTAAAACTTTAAATTTATAAAGGTGAATATTATTTTCCCCACTTATAATGTCCCGAATCTTCCGAAAAAATACTGCTCGACCTAGTCATCATATCACCTATAGTATTTCCATACTGGCCGCCCGCACCTAAGAGTGACAGTGCCGATAATCATATGCTCGTGCTACCTGTGACAGAATCACCGATAAAAGTCACCGATATTTTTGTGTCACAGATACGCCTGTCACCGATATTTTGAAATATCGGTTAAGCTCATCTCTAGTACTGGCGTACCGGTACGCGTCACCTATTCTCCGAATGGAGCAGTGACAACCTGCTCCAGGATCCTCTTCTCTACCGGTCCACTGCTACTGTGCTTACTGTGATCGGACTGTGACGGTCTTAAGCTGCGACTCGCAGTTTGCTGTACCAAAGCCTACTAGATACTAGAAGGCCTGGACAGAAGGCCAGTTTCTTGCATTAATAGCGGGGTACCATAGTTTTTCTCTTTTCCACCGCTAGGTTCGCGTTTATGTTCTGTTGTTTGGCGTGAATTCTATGTTTATGTGTGTTACTGCAACATGCTTTATGAGAAGAAATAACATATTAAACTTCATTTTATAAGGTAAGGCCTTGTCTGACATGAAATATGAAGAGTTTTGTCGTTTTTTAATTTATTTGGTCTTACGATTTGCAATATATGGATGGTTGCTGAGATGCATTTAACATTTATTTAGTTATGTGCTTCCAAATTACCGTCAAGGTGGTGGTGGTGATTATTAATTTAAGAGGAAGTAGAACTACGCAACCACCCTCTGTATAACACTAATCAGAGAGGAAAGCTGGAAGGGACCCGACACTTCGAAAAATGAAAGTATCAGCCAAAGGAAGACAAGGGCCACGGTGGGCGTGAAAATGAAAGACTCCGTCGCCCTCGGAAACCTAATAGCGTCGGGGTCGTAAAAGAACTAGAGTTGACCAAGGAAGGTCGGATAGGACAGTTGAAAGTGAGGAGCCTGGCACAAGTAAGTGGAAGAAATGCCAGGACTCAGCTAAGGGCCCCGTAGTCGCCAACCCACGCTCCAAAGTTCAGAGTCCTTGGGACCAATTACCTTCAAGTTTCTCTTTCCATTCTGTAGGTTAAGATGGTTTATTGTTGCGTGCCTAACTGCACATCTGAGCGAAAAAATATACACAAATATAAATTTTCACCTTTTACTTCAAGATCCGAGTTTATGGGAGAAATGGAGGCGTACTATTTCTCAACAGGGCAGCAGAAAAGTATCTCTTTGAGCTCCTAATGATAACTTTGTCGAATGGCTAAATGGTTAGCGTGCTGGCCTTTGGTCACAGGGGTCCCGGGTTCGATTCCCGGCAGAGTCGGGAATGTTAACCTTAATTGGTTAATTCCGCTGGCACAGGGGCTGGATGTACGTGTGGTCTTCATCATCATTTCATTCTCATCACGACGCGCAGGTCGCCTACAGGCGTTAGATCGAAAGACCTGCATCTGGCGAGCCGAACTTGTCCTCGGACACTCCCGGCACTAAAAGCCATACGCCATTTCATTTTTCTTTTCTTTGTCGAATCAGATTACAGTGTAAGTACTGTGAGAGGAATTCTACTCCCCGACAAAGTGCCGACGCAAATTCGTCTTCTTCTTAAAAATGTATTAATATTTACAACGCGGGCGTTAGGATATCTCGGGAAATGTAACCTTGTCCGAAAGCTGAAATTCCTTACCGCTCCGAAGTTCACCGGGCGAGTTGGCCGTGCGGTTAGAGGCGCGCGGCTGTGAGCTTGCATCCGGGAGATAGTGTGTTCGAATCCCACTGTCGGCAGCGCTGAAGATGGTTTTCCATGGTTTCCCATTTTCACACCAGGCAAATGCTGGGGCTGTACCTTAATTAAGACCCGGCCGCTTCCTTCCAATTCCTAGACCTTTCCTATCCCATGGTCGCCATAAGACCTGTCTGTGTCGGTGCGACGTAAAGCTACCAGCCGCTCCAAAGTTTAAAGGGACGTTTCAGTGCCGCGATGTGATCAAGCACACATCACATACGTTATACTTACAACATTTTTCAGGCCTGTTCTTGATAACATTGCAAAGAAAGTGACTAATGACTGTGATTTATTAAACAAATTCAAGAGCAAGCGTCCGAGCAGAAAAGTGTTGAAATTATGGAAATAGGGAAAAATCGGGCGAGTACTTCTATTTAGGCCTATTTCTCTATTCTTTATTCTTGTGTGATAAACAAGTGCAAAATGAAAGAAATCAATGAAGTGTAGTGTGTTCTAAGTTGTTTTATATATTTATATCTGATTCACACCGGGCATAATGATAATAAAAATGTATTTCGCGTTATTGTATGAATCTTCATATAAGGATATATAGAGAACATGAGAACAAAAGAACATAAACGCGATCCAAGCGACCATTGCCTGAACTATTTCGTTCGCCCAGAAATGTGTCGGCTTGTCCAGGCCTTCTATATAGCGTAGGCAAGGGCAGTACCGGGAAGTGTTGTTACTGCTATTCGCAAACGGTCCAGTGACACAGCCATCGTCGTCCCGCACCGTTAGGAGGTTGTGACAACAACAGGACGGAGACATACCGGTATTTCATGTGAACGAAAGAAATCCACAGTAATCTACTTCAGCATTAAAACGTTTCTACAAATAATAATAAATAATAATAATAATCATAATAATAATAATAATAATAATAATAATAATAATAATAATAATAATAATGGTGATGATGATGATAATATATTATTGTGATTATTATAAATGGCTGTTTTTCTTAAGATAGTTAAAATACAGTTAAACGGCACTTATAATACTATAACTAATCATTTAATCTGGCGAACATGATAAATGAACATTTTAAATTCACAGTACTGAATACTTTTTAAAACGTCAGATATTTCAAAATGATCATCGGCGATTTCTAAACAACATTACAGGTCGGAATCTTAGGGAAGAATTGCACACAAAATGTTATCATTTTCCTAGTTGGGAAGTAACTGGGTAAAAGTAATTGGATTACTTGTAAAGATTACATTAAAAAAGTACTTGTAATCGTTACTTTTCCCAAAAAGTCTACTTGTAATTTACTTCTTGAAATAAAATTGTGCCGGTCGGATTAGCTTGGTCGGTACAGCTCTGGGCTTCTGACCCCAACTTGGCAGGTTCGATCCTGGTTCAGTCCGGTGGTATTTGAAGGAGCTCAAATACGTCAGCCTCGTATCGGTAGATTTAGAGGCACGTAAAGGAACTCATGCGGGACTAAATTTCGGCATCTCGGTGTCTCCGATAATCGTAATAGTAGTTAGTGGGACGTAAAGCAAATAACATTATTATTAGTAGATTTACAGGCAAGTTAAAGAACTCCTGTAGAACAAAATTCCGGCACCTCGGCGTCTCCGAAAACCGTAAATGTACTTATTGGGACGTAAAACAATTAATATTATTATGTATGAATTTATTAATTGAAGATAAAAAAATATTTTCTATACTTTCAACCTACCACCAGTCTGCCACTATCGAATCAGATAAGACAGGCGTGATCATGACATAATCAAAGAACAGAGCAAATCGTGCGTCCGCTGACTACGTAAGCCTACAATGCTATATTCCTCAGCTCCATCTGTGCGTGTACCGGTTGTCACTGAACCGGCAGCGTGTTACCGCGCCGCGCATGCTATGCCATGCTCCTCAACTCCATCCGTTGTTGGACCGGTTTGTCACTGGACCGGTAACGTGTCACTGCTCCAGTCGTGTCACTGGAGCAGTTGGAGCAGTGACACGTTATTTCTGAACCGTCACACCTCTAATCTCATGTTCTAATAGATGCCCCATACACGCGCAGACTTCCGGGAGACTTATCTGTACATGCTTGCCTCCGAGAGGTAAGTCGAATGTACGTCACTGCCCATACACGCTCAGACTTTTGATTTGCTACGAAGCCGCTAGAGGTAGCTGAATACGCGCTCAGCTGTTGTTTAATATGGGTGATTATGCACTTCACTTGCCTGTTTGTAAAAACATATTGAAATTGTATAATTAGTCAATATGGAAGATGAGATGTTACTTGGCGTTTTCATTGCGCTATGCATAAAGGCGCCTCGCAAGATGGACCAAAAATTGGTTGCTGGAAAGAAGAAAACACTCGCATGTGAACTTGCTATGTGAGCTACGATTCGAACCCAGTGATTCGAATAATTATTTGAGAATGGACGAGGAAGCATATTTTGAACTCCTTCAGATGGTAGCACCAATTATCAGGAAAGAAAACACTGTAACGAGAGAATCGATTCCACCTCACAAACAATTATCTGCAACATTAAGGTTTCTTGCTACTGCCCGAAATTACGAGGATCTGAAATTCTCCACCACCATATCTGCACAAGCATTAGGAAGAATAATTCCTCGAGTCTGTCAGGCGATTTTCATGGTTCTACGGAAGGAATATTGCAAGGTAAGTTTCCAAAGATAGTTATTTTTATTACAATTTACAATACAATCAAAAATAAACATAGTTTACTCGGGCACCATAAACCCTGAAATTTCCTCTATTGAGGAGTGTACTATAGTAGAGTGTCTTGTTAGCCTCCATACCTGACCTTCAAAAAGAGCTTCGTTCATTACTCTCTTGCAATAAATTGCCATTTCAGGGTCCTTATCTCTTAAACTTTCAACCACATGAAGTACAAATCCGTGATGTCTCTCACTGGATGTGGTGACTTTCTTGGCAATTAAGTCAAGAATCTCATCCTGCTTGCTCGTTGTTTTCCTCTTCCGCACCAAATTTCCTGCAGAGTGGCTGGATGAGGGTGTGGGTGGATCGTCACTTAAGGGGGACATGCTTTCTCTTTCATCGTCATCCTGAAAAAAGAATTAAAATTATTATTATTATTATTGTTATTATTATTAACACACATCTCTTCTTGTTTCAGTTTCCTGCTTCAGAAGAACAATGGAAGAAGACTGGCAAACAGTTTGAGATACAGTGGCAGCTCCCTAACTGTTTAGGAGCAGTAGGTGGGAAACATGTGCGAATAAGACCACCGCCCAACAGTGGTTGCTCTTACTTTAATTATAAAGCGTTCCACAGTATGGTGTTAATGGCTGTGGTGAATGCAGACTATAAGTTTATAATGTTCGATTTTGGCACCAATGGAAGGGTGTCAGATTGAGGGGCAATTCAAAACACTCGGTTTTAAGACAGATTGCTGGAGGGACAACTGAAACTGCCGCCTATTGACGAAGATAACAATCTTCCGTACGTCTTTGTGGGGGATGGGGCTTTTACACTCAGGCCTGACTTCATAAAGCCGTTCAGTGAACGTGAATTAACACCCGAGAGGAACATTTTCAACGCTAGACTCAGTCTTGCAAGGCGTGTAGTGGAGAATCATGGCCAGTAGATTCCGTATCTTTCATACAGAAATAGGGGTAGCACCGTGTTGTTCTCGCCTCATGTGTTCTGCATAACTTTTTGCGAAAGAAGTGCTGTAATACATATTCTTCAGACACATCTGATTTAGGAGAGACTAGAGAAATATTTATACCACTAGAAAGAGGGCATAACAGAAATCATAAAGACAAAGCAAGGATTGTAATGTGAACTGTGTTCGTGACTCGCTGACTTACTTGAAAACATGCCAATCTGAATTTATATTAAAAATCTGAAATATCTGCATTTAAAATGGAAAATCTGAAAATTAATATTCATTAAACAAAATACACATTCGTCGGAACTTGTACTCACACTTACTTGTTACCTGCTTACTTACACATACGTTATTTGAAGGGCGCCAGCTGCCACTCAGTGCAGCAATAATAGAATGAGACTCTTGGCTATCTCTAGGGTGTGGGGTAATAAGCTTACTTTTGACAACATACCATATAAGTTCTGGGAAAAGGAGATTGGCGTTCGGTTTCCCCATTAATTTTGAGGTTAAGATATTTTACTGTCATTGAAATAATACCATGAATTCGTTTGATAGAACAAAATATATTCTTTAAATAATATATAAAAAATAGTGAGTCTTGTTGCGATAAAACAGATGAGAAACTAGGCATGAATTTGAATTCTTCTTGACCGGACATTTAACAATTTATACGAAATATTTCCCTCACTGATTCACTTGACTGTACCTTCAACACTTTGAGTGTAATTACGACGTATTCCTTTGATCTGGTGTTTACTGTAGATGTGTCACGCCTAACTTGGTGATACATCCTTGTGACTGCTTCTTCTCCATATCATCTGACTTCTTTGTAAGTCAATATGGTATTACCTCATAGCAGGTGGTATCCCTCTCTGACTCCATGGTGAGCCCTTGCGTCCGTGTCTTCAACTAAGTAACCGACCAATTTGGGCCTCACTCTCTCAATGACCAATAATTAATGGCTCACTGAGTCTTCTCCATCTCTCGTTCACACTCGTTGACTGACCGACTGAGGCCTCTTCATCTCGTAGACTTCTTCACTGTTCAGCTTCCGTTTAACTAATGACTGATACTACAATATGCAGCCACCCTTTATAGACATTGGTTGACACAGCTACGTAATCTCCAGAAATAACAATGACATACTCCCACAACGCCTCAAACTGTTGCATGTACTGGTGAAATCCCCTGGGGCGGCTGAGTCTCTGAGCGAATTGCTTAAAGCTCACGATGACGTAGCCATGACGTAGCAATGACTTGGCAGAATCGCCAGTAGTGCAAAATATAACAACGTCACATCCACATCTGATTTATCGAAACTCTCATTGTACAGGTATTTAATGTTATTCTACATATACGTATATATGCATACACTCAATTACAAATACGCAAGCGACAAGCAATGCATAATCGAATTGAATAATAATTATAACAAAATAATAGTAATCTCACAGATAAAATAATAATACGGATATAATAATAATAATAATAATAATAATAATAATAATAATAATAATAATAATAATAAAAATACAGATATCATCTTGTAACGGGATTTGAACCGTCACAATTCGCCTCCCTCATAAATAAATCGAACAAAGAATCGATTGATTTATGAACAAAATTATATATATAACACTGACACAGATAAACACTTTAAACGAGTATACAACAATAATTTTTTACATCCATACATTTTATAAAATATCACAAACTTGAGAATTTTTCTCGCACATTGCCATCGTAGATAACTGTCCAGTGTCCCATTCTCTTTTTCTCTCATACAAATCACAAGAGTGTAGCACTTGATTAAACACATGCAAATAATTTTAAATGATTACACTACATTCTTATTTTTTTAACATATCCAAACATTTTGTGAAAATTCACTTATATGAGAACTTTTCTCGCATATTGTTATCGCAGATAACTGTCCAATGTCCTGTTCTCCGTTTTGCCACACAACACATGACAATGTAGCACTTATTCTTCCAATACACCAATACGACACTTGGTTCACACGCAAATTCACATATGTTAGTTTTATTTTGCCAGTTTCTCACAAAATTAATCATCTTATTTTTATCTCAATAAATCTCACGTGAAGTACTTCTTCACATATATAATACTATAGATACCGACAATATCCCCTTCCTGATTTTATAAGGAATATGCACACTCCCCGATACGGTTCACAATAGTGAAATACCCCTGATACAAAAGAAAGAATTTAGACATATTTCCGCCTCTGCAGATGATGAAATGGAACTCTGAGTAGCAATCTGTCACTCAAACTGAATCAATTTTGCCCTTATTAACTTACATATCTCAATAGATCACATCCTCCTTGGCAACAACAATTAAAGAATCAATACTATGGCTACAAGATGGTTCAATTATTCCGTAATCCAGCATAATGTTTATTTGTTCTTAGACTTCACTAGCATATTTATATTGAATGGGGTATTTACCTCCCACAAATGATGAATGGTCATGTACTACAAATTTATGTTCATATACGTGTTCTTCCTCACTTAACCACTAAATACATCTCGATGCTTACCTAACATCGAACACAATTACTTCTCCTGTAATTCACTCAAATTATCTCACGTCACTGCCTCATACCGACTATCCCTCGGATACTGGTCGTTATAGACATGTAACACACTTCAAAACATTTCCTCTCACTAGGAACACCTTCACTTACTTCTCATATATCTTTAAAGAACACACGTTACCAAACACTTACCTCAGACCATCATAATTAACACGTACTTCTTTGCTAGTTTCCTCCCAGAACAAACACACACTACCTAAATTAAAGTCTACTCTACTTCCATGATTTGCAACCAGGTCAGCTCCTAAAATAACTGAATACACAAGATTTGGCATAACAAGGCATGCTGAAACTTGCATTTATATTCAATCCTGATTGGTACCGCTATCATCTTATTTACTCTCTGTGACTTACCCAACAGCTGTTTTAATATCTAATAGTACCTTCTTCACATCACAATTTCCATCATCGGAGTTGCTATCTCACTACTTACATCATATTCTCAGTATTATAAGTACTTACATCACTTAACAGAACACTTCTTACATCTACCTTACTATTAAAGTTAAAAACTTTTTATTTTATAACCACCTATTCAATACAAAGATAATGCACTCAATTATTTATAAAATATTCATGAGGTACATTGGTTAATAGGACATGTTTCGTTCGTCTTTGCGAACGCCATCAGCTATAAATAACAAAGCCTAAGGTCAGGGCTCTGAGTTTATTTAAATGGTTAAAAATGTCGTTATATTAAAAGAATGGTAAAACTGCTGTACATTATCTTAAATACGGTCTAATTATGAGATTTGTCACATGTAATCTACCTTACTACTACTATTAATTACTTCATTATATATGACTACGTCATTACTTAAATATCTCACTTAACATTACTTAGGTCACAATTGCACTACTCTTAAATCTACTTTCACTACATAGCTACTTATACTACATACCTGTTCATCTTCTACCTTCTGCCTGTTCACTTAACTTACTTTATCCGATTCCCTGTGCGTTACTCTGGCTCGATGACTATTCCTGAATAACATTCGTATTTGGCCTATTACTCTCTCTCTGATTACTTAAATTCTCACGCCTTCCGTCACTTTGGCCTATGAAGTTTCCTCGCCTTCCTTCTCCGGATTGACCCTGGTAACTCTGCTGAACCCTATCACTATTGAAATGTCTATTAGTCGTCTGCTGATCATAATTATTCCCTCTCCAGCCATTCTGTCTATAATTCGTCACATAATTCACATCTGCACGCCTCCCATCTTCCGATTCTCTCTGGTAACTCTGCTGAACCCTATCACTATTGAAATGTCTATTAGTCGTCTGCTGATCATAATTATTCCCTCTCCAGCCATTCTGTCTATAATTCGTCACATAATTCACATCTGCACGCCTCCCATCTTCCGATTCTCTCTGGTAACTCTGATGACCTCTATCACTATTGAAATTTCTATTAGCTCTCGGCTGGTCATAATTGTTACCTCTCCTCTGATAATTATCTGACCTGTTTCCCGCTCCCTGTACAGTTCTACTTTGCGGTCGATTACCACCTACGCTACCATTCAGAGCCTCGAAACTATTTAACAATACCTCCAATTCTTTGATAGTACTGACTTTCTGCATACACGCAGCTTCCCTAATCCTATCAGAATAATGTTTAAACATAATCCTTACTATATCAACTTCTGAACCAATACTATTAAGATTTTTCCATATAAGCACGTGTGACAGAAAGTATTGTCATAGACACTCCCTCATGTTGTCTATATTTACCAAGCATAATCCGTTCTTTCTCACGATCTTGTATATTCTCATCCCAAAACTTGTCAACGAACTTCTCTTTAAATTCTCCTAAATTAGACAGATCATTACGGTACACTTGAAACCAGGTTTTACTTTCACCGACGAAGGAATTAAGACAAGATCTCTAACACGTATTCCCATTCGATAATGTTATCCCTCAACTTATTTGCAAATCTTTTCTCAACTAATGTTACAAATTCCATGGGATTAAACTGTTTTCCAGAAAACTTAGGTAAATCTTGGTCCCTATTGTATAAACCACTCGTTACTATATTTCTCTTGTAATATGACCTTCTCTCATTTCTTGTCGTAGTACCCTCTGGCAATTCAAAACTTTTTCTTCCGCCACTTTCTCCGCATTCTCTTTCATTATTCTCAATTCTTCCTGTAATTTTTCCTCTTTCTCTGTAACCTTCTGCGACCAAGTTTCTTGTTTGTTCTTTAGTTCTCTGACCTGCCCAAGCTCTTTTTCAAACGTTTCTACCTTACTGACACATTCCCTCATATCTTGCCCCATTGCATTATGAATCTTGTCTAGTCTTTTATATCTATGATCTCGTGAATTTCTTCCCGGGCATTAGAAATCGTATTACTTAACTTTACGATATTCTCTGTATATGTTCCTTTGACATGCTCAATTTGAGTATGAAGATCGCGCCGATTCAACTCCATTTCCCCTCTAAGGTCAACATATTCTTTCTTAAACTTATTTTCCAACTTACATATTTGACTAGTTACCTCTACTATCTTAGTATCTATTTTACAACTTAGTGATTCACTTAACCCATCTATTTTATCATTGATCACATTAAAATTTTCGTTACAAATATCAATCATTTCTACCATTTTACTACTTAGGGAGTTAATCTGTTTATTACAATTTTCGTTAATAGTATCAATCTTTTTCTCCATCTTACTACAGGTACCAATCACTTTTTCCATCTGTTTCATATATTCGTTATTCTTTTCAATCAGTTTCTTACAGTTTTCATTATTGAGCTCGGTCATTTCGGCCATTAGCAAATTAAATTGTTGTAAATATATTCCCCCTGAGACTTCCTTTCCATTTTCAACGTGCTTCTCAACTTCTGCACTTTCCTGAATTACCTCAGAAGCTTCCATCGTATTCACCTGCTCCCTACTCTGAATTTCACCTTGGATGTCCGCAGAAGCAATGACCTCGTCGTCACATGACTTGTTATTGTCTTCCTTGTCCATCTTTGGTTCACTAGTGATAGTACGCGATCTCAAATTAATTTCCCTCTTCAAATCCCTTGACATATCCCCGAAATACAAATATATATCAAAAACCTACACTCCTGACATTTACCGGTAATAATTCCGTTGGCTTAAATGCGCATACTCTTCCCAAAATGAACCTATGATATGCTGTCATTCAGAACAAATTCTGAATTTATTCAAGTCCCACGATGCGTCGACACATTGTAAACTGTGTTCGTGACTCGCTGACTTACTTGAAAACATACCAATATGAATTTATATTGAAAAATCTGAAATATCTGCATTTAAAATGGAAAATCTGAAAATTAATATTCATTAAACAAAATACACATTCGTCGGAACTTGTACTCACACTTACTTGTTACCTGCTTACTTACACATACGTTATTTGAAGGGCGCCAGCTGCCACTCAGTGCAGCAATAATAGAATGAGACTCTTGACTATCTCTAGGGTGTGGGGTAATAAGCTTACTTTTGACAACATACCATATAAGTTCTGGGAAAAGGAGATTGGCGTTCGGTTTCCCCGTTAATTTTGAGGTTAAGATATTTTACTGTCATTGAAATAATACCATGAATTCGTTTGATAGAACAAAATATATTCTTTAAATAATATATAAAAAATAGTGAGTCTTGTTGCGATAAAACAGATGAGAAACTAGGCATGAATTTGAATTCTTCTTGACCGGACATTTAACAATTTATACGAAATATTTCCCTCACTGATTCACTTGACTGTACCTTCAACACTTTGAGTGTAATTACGACGTATTCCTTTGATCTGGTGTTTACTGTAGATGTGTCACGCCTAACTTGGTGATACATCCTTGTGACTGCTTCTTCTCCATATCATCTGACTTCTTTGTAAGTCAATATGGTATTACCTCATAGCAGGTGGTATCCCTCTCTGACTCCATGGTAAGCCCTTGCGTCCGTGTCTCCAACTAAGTAACCGACCAATTTGGGCCTCACTCTCTCAATGACCAATAATTAATGGCTCGCTGAGTCTTCTCCATCTCTCGTTAACACTCGTTGACTGACCGACTGAGGCCTCTTCATCTCGTAGACTTCTTCACTGTTCAGCTTCCGTTTAACTAATGACTGATGCTACAATATGCAGCCACCCTTTATAGACGTTGGTTGACACAGCTACGTAATCTCCAGAAATAACAATGACATACTCCCACAACGCCTCAAACTGTTGCATGTACTGGTGAAATCCCCTGGGGCGGCTGAGTGTCTGAGCGAATTGCTTAAAGCTCACGATGACGTAGCCATGACGTAGCAATGACTTGGCAGAATCGCCAGTAGTGCAAAATATAACAACGTCACATCCACATCTGATATATCGAAACTCTCACTGTACAGGTATTTAATGTTAATCTACATATACGTATATATGCATACACTCAATTACAAATACGCAAGCGGCAAGCAATGCATAATCGAATTGAATAATAATTATAACAAAATAATAGTAATCTCACAGATAAAATAATAATAATAATACGGATATAATAATAATAATAATAATAATAATAATAATAATAATACAGATAAATGATAAAAATACAGATATCATCTTGTAACGGGATTTGAACCGTTACAGTAAGGAACCTTCTTCTACAGTACTTCCTTGATCACCCTATGTAAACAAGCCATCTAGGCCTACTTATGAGAATAACAAGTTAAAGTGTAATTAAGCTGTGTACCTACGTCTCTCATTTTCACTCATATTTCCAGTGCTTGTAGAAGGGAGCTCTTGGTCGTACAGGAAATGTAGATACGGTATTTATAGTACCACACTTTGGGTATATAAATGCTGTCCACGCCACTTCCACTTAGCATGGATTTTTTCCTGTAGCACGATCTTAAATTGTTAATCCTTTTAATGACTCTGTGTTTGTCCGCGTTAACGTCTACCTCTCTTAATTTCTCAAAGAGAACTTCATCAGCTTCTTGCTTCAGTACTTTATTGGAATAATCTTTACTTTTATTTTTCCACAGACATGGAAACGACTTATACAACTCAATGAATTGCACAATGAATTCATGAGAGTAATTTCTCATGTCAGCGGAACACGTTGCTTCGGCCATCGGTAATAAAAAACAAATATCAACGCACTAGCAAGCAAATCACTATCTAAACAGCGGACCTTAACCTCAATCAACATCAATGATACGTCAACAAATAAATTCGACGATTGATCGCAGTTTCACCTTCGTATGTTATTACGTTTTCACTTTCTGCCGCCACCTATAACAGGGCACTTCCGTCGTGAAGTCTCAGTCTGAATTCAAGCACTGCTAGAAGGTCGGAGACTTGCCTGCGGACTTTTTGTCGGCGGACTTAACGGCCATACACGCAGAGACTAGTCTGGAAAGACTGGTTTGTGCAGACATACCTCCGGCTAAGTCTGCGGGTGTATGGGGCCCTTAACAGATGGGCTTGACTCAGCGTTGCCAACCTCTGAAGTCGCGAAATCAGTACGCGAGTTAAAAAAGGACGTCAATTTCGCCCGGAGAACCGAACAAATGAATTTATCATGTAATTGCTATTTTTTGCAGGTGTACGCAATTTTTCACTTGCTTTACAGATCATATTGTCTGTATTTAACTATTAGTATGAGTGCATATATCAACGATAGCAGTAGTAATAATAGTAATAATAACTATAATGTATGTATGTATGTATGTATGTATGTATGTATGTTGGGTATTCAGCCCGAAGGCTGGTTGGATCCTCAATAGGTCCACCATTAGCTGTCATAGATGGCCTGGGTGTCACTGAAGAGCCGTACTAGGGAAATGAGGATTGGAGTAGTTTCCCGTTGCTTTCCTCACTGAGCCAGAAGTTGCTATTGCATATCAGTCTGCCAAGCCCACTGAAATGCGTGCACTAACCGACCCTATCAACTATATTTTCACACCATTCATAGGAGGGACTGGCTGCATAAGGAATGACATTATTAGCATCACTCATACCTCAGCCACTTTCATACTGTCAAAGTCAAGGATAAGACTGAGACAGGTCAATGAAAATAACAAATTTATTCTAGCTCATACTAGAAGACATAGTGCACTGCAAACACCACATTCTGCCAGCAAATAAAACATAAAACTCACCAATTTGTTAATCATCACAAGTGAAGCTGTCAGTTTCATTCTCTACAGAAACGCTGCCTCATTCTACTGTTTCCGATTTTGTGCACGAACTGTAGAGATAACTCACAAGTCATGTAATTCGATATATTATTATTATTATTATTATCATTATTATTATTATAATATTTATTATCCCACGTAATAACCTTAATTTAACCGAAGACTCATTTAATAGGGCACCTAAGTCTGAGTTGGTCAGTCATATCACCACTATCTAAGAGAGATTTGAAATAGAGAAGGAAGTTTTCTAATACAATAACTACTCAACTGGTCTACCACTGGAACAGAAAATGGCGAAAACAGTTTACACAAAGTAAATTTAGCTTCTATTCATCGTATATGTCTTCAATTGATCTCGTGGCCTCCGCTCTAGCACGGAATTTCACTCTTGGGCTTGGCTATCGCGTTCACTTAGCCTTGATTTTCCATGTTCCAGGCGATGGCACATCTGTACGTCGAAGTAGAAGTCCTCAGTTGGAGACACACGATGACGCGTATGTTTCACTGAGTCTTACACCGATGCATTGAAACCTGAAACTAATATACAAATTAGAGTCTCTGCCAGACACACTGCCTTCAGTTTAGCTGGTAGAATATACACTCACTTAACTTGGATTCTGTGAAATCAGAACTGCGATGACAAGCAAGTCAGATGGTAATACTGACTTTGGACGAACCGACAGCTGTGCTGTGACACCATGAACGGAAGCTAAATGTGATGGGTTGTAAACTACGTCATGTAGAATACACCATCACCTTCTTGACTCTCTCTACAGTTTATCTTTTTCTCGTAGCGGGCGGACGAAACTTGGCTCCCTGACCTCGCTTAACATTTAATCGGCCAGCTGACTTTCCCAAGTTCTCCGCACAGTCGACCGACAAAATGCGTGTAGATTGATTTAATACCTCGTATCTCATACCGGGGACGGTACTTAGTCCATATATTTTCAATAAGTCCACGACTAAGGGGAGGGGAATGGTCCCTTGAGCACCGATTATGAGGCCGATGATGCAGTGATTTTTCTAAATTACGAAGTCATAACACTAAGTAGGACTACTACCACACTACAAATATCATCGACAATACAAATTAATTAGCAATGGTGGAAGATATTTAAGGTTCACCGGTCATCGGCTATGAAGGAGCAGAAACCATAAACATTCATGTTAAAAACTTCAATCGCCTGTTAACAATTATCCAGTGGTCTCTGCTTCTGCACTGCAAGAGAAAACCCAATATACGAGGGCAGATCAGAAAATAAGTTGCACTTCCCAGTTATGGCCATTTATTACACCACCTATACAACAGCAAAACGACTATAACGACATACACTGTAACGTCACTTTTCCACATAGTTTCCAAGAGACTCCATACATTTCTGCGAACGCACAACCAACTTGTCGATGCCGGATGCATAGAAATTTCCTCCGGCGTTCTGCAACCACTCGGACACAGTGGCCTTCACCTCCTCATCGGTCAGGAAACGTCGACCACCGAGCTCCGTTCTGAGCTTACCGAACAGATGAAGGTTGGGACTGTAGGGTGGATGTTGCCAGACCTCCCACTTGAAACGCTGCAGCAGTTCTCTCGTTTGGCGGGCCTTGAGTACGTACAAAATGAGGAGACTGGACCAGCCGCTGCCTCTGCGCCTGCGCGGGCGCCTCTTACTTGCCAAGGCGCGTGTGGAATGTTAACTACACATACCCGGATGTCTTTATGTAAGAGGTAATTATTTCTTGAAAGGTTACTGGGTGTGGGCGAGGTGCTGTGACTGGATTTGCTTTAAAAGGTCACTTGCTGGTGAAAGCTGAACAGGATGTTAGTTTATGTAAAAATGAACCCTCCCTCCTCCTCCTCTCTTACTGTGGGTTAGGGGAAAACACTAAGGAGTGCTACAGTGCAGCTGTTACTAGGCAAGATCCGCTTTCTAACTTGTTGAAGGTTATCTCTGTCACAAACAGGATGTTTATTGTAGGTTGTAATTTTGAGTGAAGGTGAACTAGTGAGAAGTCCAGCCCACTGTTGAGGAGTGAAGGTGGTGGCAGAGAGTATTTAAGGAACAGAGCACGACATGAAAACTATCATCTAGTTGGAAGAGTTCTCTACTACTACTACTTTTCTTTCCTCTTCAGTAAGTATAAGTTTATTTAGTTTGTTAATTTTAAAAGATATAGCAGCATCAACAGAATGGATATGCTAATGAAATTAAACAAAATTGCAAAGGCACCACAATTTCATAATAGAAAACTAAGCGAGTTGCAAATTAACCATCCATTTAAGGTTAAAGCGCTGAGAGCGGTAGAAACACGTTTCGGAAGGAAAATAATCGTTGATATAGAAGGGGAAGATGAGGAGACTGTGAGTGTTTTCCTGCCGGCGCAATTCGCGAAATTTACAGCAGAAGAAATAGAAGAAATAAATTCATTAAAAACAACTGGAAAATGATGTACAAAGACATGGAGAGGGGCTACCATCAAGTGTGCTTCCTACAGTAGAATGTCAACAGTCACGACACCTATTTAAACTAAGTAAGTATGCAGATAGTATTTTTGTTCTTATATGTAACTTTTTCACCGTATTTGTATAATTGATTTGTTAACTGAAAATAATATGTGCTGCTTTTTTTTCAGGTCCGTGGTGTTGCTATGATGAAGTGGAAGAAAGTTGAGATTAAACCAGGAACTGAACATCAAGCATATCCATGCATACAGAGCCGGCGTCTGCAATCACATCGAGAGGAGGAAGTGGTCGCTACTTCACAGCCTGTTGAAGATGAAACGGGACAACTGAGCGCACAACAACAACAACAACAAGTGAGTGCTACTTGTATTGAACTATGGAACAGAGGGTGTGCACTTTTTAATTTTACAGTATGTGTGACGAACCTGAGTAAAGCATATGAAAGCCAGAAGGAAGTGACAGCTGCTGTAGTGCGATTTCTTTTCAGTGAATTCTCAAGTAATGAAAATTTTTTACTACTTCTTGGCTATAATACATTCGAAGAAATTTACAAGATTGAATTTTCCTATTCTTCACAAGAATCGAATAAAATTTCCTATTACCGGAATACATTGTTGGGGGAGCTTCTGGACGAGTTTCCAAGCGAAGCTGTTCACTGTTCACTCGATGTAGCAGGGAGTGAGCTAGCTCGTTGGTTGTACTGTGTGATGACGGATTGTACATTCTTGATAAGTCGTTGCTACAGCAACTGCTGGACTTGTCTTGAGAACGCAGAAAAATTTAGCACCAAAACGTAATTGTTTTTGTAGTCATGGAGTATCCTGCGAGCAAACGTAGAAAATTAGACATTAATTTACAGATAGATGAAGATGACGGAAGAATGCAATCTCATTCTGATAGAGCGTTTGAACGCATTCGTGAGTTTACGAGGGAGGTAAATGGATTGATACTAATTTCATATCGGTTCGAACCTAGCGAGGAGCGAGAAGAAGCTCAGTTCGAGCTGATTGAAAATCTTAACGAGCTAGAGGAAATGCGTAATCGGATGATAGGAATTTGTTTTCACGCTCGCACTGTTAATGGGCTAACTTTTCAGATAGAAGATTTGTCTGCTTTCCAGTGTAAACAAATCGAGGAAGCTTTTCGGCGCAGAGTGTACACACTAACGGTGGTAAATGTTAACAATGATTTCTTACTTCCCGAAGAGTTCCTAGATAAATCTTACGTGTGGTTCAATAAATATGTGAAGAAAGCACTTAACACACAAGCATTTTAAGTAAATACCGTTCTCTGCACACAACATGTTCTTCACGATAAAATCCATAACAAAAATTTTCATTCAAGGATTGCTGAAATTACCGAAGGTACTAATTTAAGAGAATGGTACAACGAACATGTAACTAAACCGATTCTGAAAAAATTAACAGAGTTCGAGGCTCGTGATTCGGGTTGGTCTTTGCTAAGAATTCGCGAATTGCGGATAAACATTAATAAAAATGTAGGTTTTCACGTGGGCAAGTCGCCAACTAGTCTAACGTTGCCTACAGCAATTCGAAACAAGAAAGCAGTTATTAATCTGCGGAACACACGAGATGCTTGCTTTGCGTGGAGTGTAGTTGCTGGCTTAGTTCCAGCTAAACATCATGTAGATCGCATTTCTTCTTATCCACATTATAATGCAATTTTAAATTTAAAAGACATACCAATCCCGATGGAAATGAGATACATGAGAAAATTTGAAGATCAAAACGAAATCTCCGTGAATGTATTCGGAGCGCAGTATGACGAGAACAACTGGGTGTGCATAGGACAGAATGATGACAAAAAAGAGTTTACTCTTGTACCTTTGTACATTTCACATAAAACGTGTGAAAAGATCGTAGATCTTCTAATGCTTCAGATTGGCGACAGTGAGAAGTATCACTTTTGTTTGATTAAGAATCTTCCACGTCTTGTGCGCACATCTCTTACGAAGAACCATAATAGAATTTATATTTGCAGACGCTGTTTGTCTTACTTTTCTAATAAGGAAAAATTAGCTTTGCATACTAATAACTGTATACAATTTCCGGTGGGCAAAAGTATAATGCCTTCGGATAGCGAACGGCTTGTGTACTTTACCGAGTATAAGGTTAAAGAGCCAGTGCCTTTTATTGTGTATGCTGACACAGAATGCATACTGAAACCTGTGTATACTTGTTTTCCAAGTGATGTCACCTCACATTAAACTCCAATTCACGAACATGTGCCATACAGCGTAGCATATTATTTACACTGTAGTTTTGACAGAGATTTGTGCTCTTTCAAACTCTATCGAGGTAGTGATTGTGTAAAATGGTTCGTAGATGAGATGTATAACTTGGTGGACACGCTTGCGCCCTATTATTTTGAAACGAAACCAATGTTAGCATTGACTGTTGAGCAAGAAAATACATTTCTCTCGTCTACATTATGTCACATTTGTGAGAAGGAAATCGCAGATAATGAAATTAAAGTTCGCTATCATTGTCATCTAACGGGTGTCTACAGGGGATCAGCGCATCAATCGTGTAACTTACAGTATCGGAAAATTTCTATCTTGCCGGTAGCATTCCATAATTTGACAGCCTATGATGGTCATTTTATAATTAGAGAACTGCATAGGAAGGGAGGGGATGTTGTGACGAATCTCCGAGCGAACATTAAACAATTAGCAGTGAACATGGAGCGATACAAAGGATTTTCAAACTTCATACGTTATAAACAAAGACAATGTTTTGAACTAAGATTTATAGACACTTACAACTTCGTTCCTTTTTCGCTGGACAAAATGTCACTATTACTTATTGACGAGTCAAAGCTTGTAACGAGACGGTATTTCACGGATGATTTACAGTTTAAACTTGCTTCTCGGAAAGGAATATTTCCATTCGAATATATCACTAGTTTGGAGGTGTTAGACGACACTAGTTTTCCGCCAAGGAGTTCATTCTTTAGCTCTTTAAAGGGTGAAACTGTTTCGGAAGAAAACTACGCGTTTGCTCACCTTATTTGGAATAAGTTTAACTCTAAATCGTTTGGTGAATATTCTGATCTTTACTTGAAAATCGATACTTTACTCTTGGCCGATGTATTTGAAAACTTTATATTGAGTGGAAAAGAGACATATGGTATTGATGCCGCTCATTTCTACACGGTACCGTCTATGGCATGGAGTGCTATGAAAAATATAACAGCTGTCCAGCTAGAATTACTTCAAGATGTCGACATGCTGCAGTTTTTCGAACGCTCCATACGCGGTGGTAATGTGCAATGCGTTACGCGGCATGCAGTAGCAAATAACAAGTACATGTTAACATACGATGAGTCCAAACAGGAATCGTACATAATGTACTTTGACGTGAACAATTTGTATGGATTCGCTATGCAACAGTTTCTTCCAACGGACGGCTTTCAATGGGTCGAAAACGTTGAGAGTTTAGACATTATTAATGTAGGAGATGAAGCAGATGTTGGGTTTATGGTAGAAGTTCAAATATTATACGGATTGCAAGAATTGTCCGGCCACATAATACAGTTTCAATGAGCCTTGTTTGGTTAGAGAAGAGCGCCTTATTAATCAGGTTTTACTCCCGTCTGACAACAGACCGATGTAAATATAATTTTGTCCGGGAGATGACTTCCTTCTTAGTGCACCTTGATTCAATCTCATTTACAATAGTACCGTCCTGGGAGAACAGCCATCCTAAACACTTTAAATTATCTACTTGTTCCAGCTTTATCCCCAATCTGTCATTCAATTCTCTTCGATTTCTTACCTACTGACATCAATGTAGTCTTGAAAAGGCTAATTTTCATACCATGCTCATTGCATCTATTTTCTAATTCCAAGATATTAGACTGCGGGATTTTGGCACAATCAGCCATTAAGACAGAGTCGTCAGCATATGCCAGACTGGTTACTGCACTTCCACCTAACTGAATCTTTCCCTGCCACTTTATACCTTTCAACAGATGATTCAAGTAAACTATGAAGAACAAAGGTGAAAGATTACAGCTCTGTATAACCCCTATAAGTACCTTGCACCAAGAACTCATTCTACCATCAATCCCCACTGCAACTCAATTGTCAACATAAACGCCTTTGATTGATTTTAATAATCTACCATTAACCTCATAGTCCTCCAGTACAATGAACAACTTTCTTTTGCTCTGCACCCTGTCATATGCTTCCTCTAAGTCTACGAAACATAAATATAACTGTCTATTCCTTTCCTTGTATTTTTCAATTACCTGGCGCATACTGAAAATCTGATCCTGACAGCCCCTCTGTGGTCTTAAACCACACTGGTTTCCATCTAACTTACTCTCAACCACGGATCGCACCCTCCCTTCCAAGATGCCAGTAAACATCTTGCCTGGTATTCTGATCAATGACGTACCTCGGTAGTTGTTGCAATCATTCCTTTTCCTTTGCTTGGAGATAGGTGCAGTTACTGCTTTTGTCCAATCAGAAGGTACGTTACTAACACACCATGCTAATCTTATTACTTTATAAAGCCGTATCATCCCTGCCTTCCCAGTATATTTCACCATTTCAGGTCTAATTTCATCTATTCCTGCTGCTTTATGACACTGGAGTCTGTTTACCATCCTTTCCAATTCATCAAGCGTAATTTCACCAATATTATTGTCCCACTCTCCATGAGCTCTGTTGTTTACGACGTCACCAGGAAGGTTTCCTTTCACGTTGAGAAGATTTTCAAAATATTCCTTCCACTTCTCCATTGATTCTCTGGGATCATTTGAGTTCACCTGAATTACCCAAAATTATATTAATTTCATTTTTCCCATCCATTCCTAACATTCTTTATTACTGTGTCAGTATATGGACAGCAGTGGGAGTGGATTGAAATCTTATTTTATTGTATAAAGATTATTTTTGTTGTATAAGATTTTATTCTGTTTGGACTTGAAGGAATTGTTTCGATCTCATACACCTGGATCTATCCAGATAATTTTCAATTCTGTTTTAGAAACTCTTATTTATGGGTTGTATCAATATTATCATCTGTGAATTTTAATATTTTCGTATTTTGTCAAAAATTATGAAACATACTATGCTGCACGCGCAGTTCTGGAAGTGCGTTTCCTTTTGCGTAAACGAAGCCTTTTTCTGGAACATTTATTATCACTGTCAGCAAGAAAGAAGGTCATTTTGATTGGGAAAAATAAGAGTAAATGAACTTGGTGAATGTGAACTTCGAAGGTGAATTCTGTACTCTGACTGGTTCTCTTTGGTGGTTGCACCAACTTAAGTTTTTCTTTTACTGTGTTTAAAATTTCATAAATTTATTATTATTTCATTTATTTAATCACTCCAAGTGCGGTTACAATTACTGTCCAGGAAGGTTTCCCTGCTGCTTGACCTAGCCTTTCCATGTTATTACCAAAATCTCCCTGCGACTACTTTTTAGATTCAGCAACTATTTGCTTCGTTCTGTTTCTTTCATCCTCATGAAAGTCTCCGTTTGCATCAGTCCTTGTTTTAAGCCATTTCTGATAAGCCTTCTTTTTACGTTTACAAGCTGCTCTCACTCGATCATTCCACCAAGATGTTCGCTTTTTCCCATCCTTACACACAGTTGTTCCTAGGAATTCCCTTGCTGTTTCTACTACAGCATCCCTGTATGCCACCCATTCGCTTTCTATATCCTGAACCTGCTTACTGTCCATTCATTGGAACTTTTTGCTAATCGCATCCAGTTTCTTCTCTCTAATTTATCGTCGTGGAGATCTTCTACCCTTATTCATTTGCAGACATATTTCACTTTCTCTATCCTAGGCCTAGAGATACTTCGTTCACTATAGATCAAATAGTTATATGTATTATCGAAAAATCCTGGAAAACCCGAAAATTCTTAACAGATTTCCTGAATTCGAAGTTGGTTAAGTCTATTGTGGATCTGGTGTCTCAACCCTCCCATGTGTAGCTGTTAATAGCCTTATGCTTGAAGAATGAATTCGAAACTGTTAAACGCATATTAGCACGGAAATCTAGTGAACGCTTCCCTTTCCTATTAGCTTCCGTAACTTCTCCACATTTACAAGTCACCCTTTCACATCCTTCAGTGCTTTTTTTCGACTCTCGCATTGAAATCGCCCTTTAGCACTATCCTATCCTTGCTGTTGACCATGACTACGATGTCACTCAATGCTTCATGAAATTAGTTAACTTCATCCTTATCTGCACCCTCACATGGTGAAGTCATCGAGACAATTATTATCGTCCTAATTCCTCCAACTGCCAAATCTACCCACATCATTCGCTTGTTTACGTGCCTGACAGAAACTATGTTGCAAACAGTAGTATTCCTTACGAAGAGCCCAACCCCGTACTCTGCATTCCCCTTTTTAACACCCGCCAAGTTCACTTCATAATCTCTTCCTCGCTATCTTCCCTTACCCGAATAGCATTGACTTTTAGCATATCCAGATGCATCCTCTTTGCTGACTCAGCCAGTTCTTTCTTTTCCCCGTAAGTCTAATTCATATCGATAGCTCCCCACCGAATTCCATTTTGTTGCCAAAATTGTTTCCAAGGAGTCCCTCGTGCGTCATATGGGAGTGGGACTCCGTTACACCAACAGGTCCGAGGCTAGCTTAAAATGTTCTGAGTGAAGGAGGATACTGCCGTACTTACACATAGTCCAAGCGTGGATCTCTCCTGTAACGGGTTAGGGACCACCGGTGGATGTTATAGTCCTAGCCGTGTGAGCACAAGGAGGGCCATATTTCTAGAGCACCAATCCTTCATCGTCCAAGTTTCTGCTGCTTTGGTCGCGGTAGGGAAGATCAGAGTTCGAATGAGGGTGAAGTGAGTCTCGCAATCGCAGTGCGCTTCAGGTTCACAGTTTTCTGTACCTGTGACAACAGATCCCAGATACTGACACACTCATTCTTGTTATGGCAGATCTGTTGTTATTAAAACGATCTACAATCATCACTTTGGTCGCCTTATTGTTGGTTTCAAGATATATTCTCTGCTTCGCTCGTATAACCTCCGCATAATTGTTTGTAGTTCTTGACCTTATCTTGCAATTATCACAGTGTCACCCGCACATCTGAGATTGTTAATTTTCTGCCACAACTGCGATGCAATCATTCCAATTTTCGAGAACATCTCTCATAATGTACTCACTTAATATATTGAATAGGAGGGGGAGAGAATGCAACCTTGTCGCACTCCAGCAGTAGCAGAAAATATGTCTAAGGAGTTCCTCTTAACTCCCACTGCCGCAGTGTTCGAAGAGTACAATTATTGAATCAGGTACACTGGAGAAGATTTCTTGAACAGTTGTACGAAGATGGAGTTGCACCGCTGGTCTGGCCAATTTCCAGATATCCATATCTTCTGACAAGTTGTGGAGGATGTCGAAACCTAGGTCACCCATTTTCTTCAGGATTTCAGCAGTGATTCCATCTTGGCCTGCTGTTTTCTGGTTCCGGAGCTTTTTTATTGCACGTACCACTTCTTCTCTAAGCATCGTTGGTTCAATGTCTGTTGGGTACTGGTGACCTGGCCTTAGTTGTGGGTCATCAGTGAACAGCTTGATGCAGTATACTCTCCATACTTTCGTGATGCGAGCTGCATTTGTAATGCAATGAAATTTTGATTCAGTGGAGAGTTTACTTAGTTGTTTATGATACATTTAATTTAAGTTGGAAGATAAGTTGATGAATACTGCAAGGATAATCAATTAATGTTACAAAGGGCACTAGGAAAGATTTGCAATATGCAAAAACGGTTGGCTGGACACCCCTGTTATGACGAGGAATGAAAAGTGATGTGAAAACCGGTCTAGAGGACAGCAAGGCGCGACCTTCACACCAGTTGTTACCAAGCAGTGGGATTGAAAGCAAGTTAACATGTCAGTATTGTCAAAAGGTAAATATCGCGCTATTATCCGCTACAATTTTGCTCATGGATTAACTGTTAACCAGTGCTAGGAGGAAATGACTCCTGTGCTGGGAAAAGACTGTGCACATCGGACTACAGTTTTCCGTTGGTACAAAGATTTCCAGAGGGAAAATTTTGGGTTGGAGACGATCCTCGTTCTGGGCGACCGTCTGAATCAGTGAGTGAGGAAAACATTGAAGCTGTGAGCAAAATGTTGCAGCAAGAGAGGCGGAGCACCAGCTGTTCATTCAATTCTACACGACCATCTCCACGTTAGAAGGGTTTGTTCCATTTGGGTTCCCCATTCACTTTCAGAGGAACAAAGAGCACATGAGCGAAATGGTGCCGAAAAATGCTAAAGCAGTTTGAAAATGGGACTTCGCGTAACGTCAATAGCATCGTTACAGGTGACGAAACTTGGATTTATTATCACGATGTCCCAACAAAATCCCAGAACAAGGTGTAGCTGTTTGAAGTTGAGGGTACTCCTGTGGCTGTGCGAAAGTCAAGGTCAGTGAAGAAAAGGTTGATTGCAGTATTCTACACTAAACGGGACATCCTGACTCCGGTTGTGCTAGAAACACAAAGGGCAGTTACTGCAAAGTGGTACAGCGAGACTTGTCTGCCTCAGGACATCCAGGCACTCAAGCATCTCCGTTGAAGGTCACGGCTCAACACATGGCTTTTGCATCACGACAATGCTCCAGCACATCGTACTAATGTCACAATGGATTTTCTTGCCAGATCAGCGTTGACTGTGCTTGATCACAATCCATACAGTCCTGATTTTGTCCCATGTGACTTCGCACTTTTCCCATAAGTGAAGATGAAGATAAAAAGGCGGCGTTTTGCATCCGACGGGGAGTTTCTGGCAAAATGGGATCAAGAGTGTGAAAATGTAACCGAAGAAAAGTGGCAGAATTGGTTCAGTGACTGGTTTCGATGTATGAAGAAGTGTATTGAGTGTGGTGGAAATTATTTTGAAAATGTCTAAAGCGTTCACTCACATTGGAAAACTTTCCTAGTGCCCTTTATATTGTTTTGGATGAATTACAGCATATAACAGTTATTGATATACGAAACTAATCCTTTCCGCCAATCCTACAAAACATTGAATAAATAATAAAAGTATTTGTCCTAAGAATTGAATACAGACTTACCATGAAATGAGGAATGTCATACGGCAACAACATTAAATGCTAAATTTAATTGATATTAAGTCATGCGAATTTGCAATTGTTAATTTTTTTATATGTACTATGAAAGTGAAGCATATATTCATTTCAATGTTGACATAAACGAGACATGCGACGAATAATAATTATGCATGAACGATTCAAGTTCGTAATACTGAGCTCATTGATCTTCAATCCATTTTGTCCATCGTATTTTCCTTTAAAGAAGAGCAAGATATTTTGAAATGTCATTCAGAGATACTTACTACAATATGTTTGATTTCGATATTACATAATATAATATGTCTGATCTCTCGGCGACACGTTAAAATACTACGATGATTACCCTGGGATACTCGCCGACCCTAGCTGGAGTTATCTTGTGCGACATCCATCCTGGACGCGGTGGCGGTGCAGAACGCAGTTCGGTTTTAAGAAATGTTATACCAGTTGGGCTCCACTTGCAGGATTGCTGCCAGGTCTCGAGATTTCTCGGGATTTCTCGAGACTAGCGCAGGCACTTTTCTCGCGAGAAATTTCGAGAGATCTCGAGAGCGTTGTCCCCGTATTGTGTGGCGAGCAGCGTGTCGTAGGCCTACAGGCAGTCGGGGCTGAATGTTGTTTGTGCCTAGAATGCGAATAGCCAACCACGGGCCTTCTGCATTTCGTAAATACGCGTCAACAAGCGACTAGGGCGTTCATTTCTACCGAGGTCTATTTTGACGAAGTATTCTGGCATCGTATGCACTGGTAGGTCTACGAATGAGTGGTTAGGTACAGAACCTGACGGCTACTGTAGGTACACGTACGTGGATACTAGAGGCGTGCATTATTAGAACTCGAGACGAGACAAGATGCGCCTTGCTGCATATGCAACCACCATTACGTATGAGTGGAATGTGTAATCTGAAATATTTCAGTTTGCCCCAGTTCTTTCGATAGGTAGGTGTATGTTACATCGTTATCAGACCCCACATTCAATAACGTATGACCACTGCTTGTGTTTACCTATATTTTGGTGACGAAGGAAATAATTCCTTAGAATGTTATAGAGTATTCGCGTCATAATTAGGTAAATCGGTATATGACGGTGCAATGTGAAATTGTGTCTAGTTGTACGCGACAACGTGACGACGATGCCCGAAACACAACGTAAGTCGTGGACGCCGGTTATTTTGAAGAGATGTCACAAAGCACAGCCCGCTGTGTTGCTTGTTCAAAAGGAGTAAAATATTGTTACAGAATAACGCACTTTAAAACCTCACCTGAGAACCTATTTTGAACTGGCAATATTGCCGTAGAAAATCATAATCATTCAATATGCCTAAGTGTATGTTTCCCTCGAACTACTAAGTGCTTTTGAGATACTCATCGAACCTTAATTATATTTCTTATTGAGGACTGATGGCAACCTCATTGGATTCCCGCATTTTAGTATTGTGCGGACTGTTTCATTTCTCTTCTATAAGTGCTGCCATCTTCCGCTAGTTGGCCCTCCCCGACCGCTTTTCTACCTATAGGAGCGCGACTACTTCCTGAAGGAACAAACCTCGCCATTTTGACTGGGGAAGTCATGCCGTGCGGTTGTGTTAGTGGACTCTCCAGATGTTGGCGTATTGAGATATGGGTTCTAAACCCGTCTTACTTTGTCTTCTGCGTCGTCCCATTAGTAAATGTTTTAATTAATTCTGACCTGGGAAACCAAACACATCTGTAAGTATTTGAGGATTTGGCTCATCATGGCTGGGCGTCAGCTTCACCCAAGTAAGTGGCTTCATTATTGGGCAAGTTATATCTTGTGATTAGGAAACTACAAGAAAATTCGTGTGATCCGTGTCTTGAAATTAACTCTTTCAAGGTGCAAGTTTGTGAAAGCAATTATTTTTGGAAATTACAAAGCGGTCGGTCGTGTGGCTAATTCAAGTAAAATATCAAATTAATAGGCATGTAAAGACTACGTAAATAAGGAAATTTTATTTAATTAACCATCATTTTCACCCGTTAATGAGCTTTAATTGATCACGTAAATTCAAAATGTGTCGTGGCACTCAGTGGCCTTTATACTACGTGAGGTTCTGCAGAAGCATATAATTCTAGTTTCCTTCTTTTGGTTGTTTTAAAACACGCTTCTTCTATTTTCTGGTATTTTATGCTTTGGCTGTATTCCTGATTTTATTTTAGTGTTTCTGGCCTTTGTTGTGCCTTGTCTCTTGATTGGTCGTTTGCGGTCGTGTGTTTTCGTTGCTATGGGAACGATTTTCCTTTGGGGGCGTGATTGTAATTGTTGCCTGTGTGTTTTGCGAGTTGGTTTTGGGACCTAAGTTTACTTATGAAGTTTCGATTTATGTGAAATATTTCTCTGCTCCTTGCTTGGTCTCTTCCCGTTTTCCTTTTTTCCCTGTTTAATTGTGTGATTTCTGTTCGTTGATATAATTTGACCCCTCGGAATTTATTAATTTGGCTAGAGTTCTATGCTCCTGCGAAGCCTCATCTTATTAACAAATTTCAATGAAACTCGTTAAATGAGTGGTTTTCCCTAGGTTTACAACTTGTTTTAATTTCATTTTAGTAAGTGAGGGGTGTAGATGCAAAACTCACATTCTCCACTTTTCCAAACTTTTGGAAAAAGGCGAAAAACTGTTTAATGTTGAAGGCCATGGTAATGTACTTTAATTTTTTTTGTTACAAGTTTGTTTCAATATGAACTGTGTGCCCACACTGCAAAGCATTGTTTAAAGAGGGCTCTTTTGTAATTTTAAAGTAAAATTCAGACAATGTGAGTTTTGAACAAAACTGTGGTCAACTGTGAGTTTTGCAACAAACTTTTATGGATAATGTTAGTTATGAAGCAAAACGGTTTAACAATGAAAACGAACCACGGAAAATATCGTGGGTTGGTATGCTGTTATAGGTTGTGTTAGCAAAAAAGAAACAAAAAGCATTAAGAAATGAACAAACTTTAATATCTAAAATGTTAGAAACTTTAGTAGACTACAGGTTTTACACATTAATGACACTGACTTCTTCAGTCGGCTCACAAACAGGTTCCTCTTCTTCAGTGTCATCAGCCCCATCAATAATGTTTTTGTAAAATAGCAACTCCTCGTTATCTCTCCAGTGGTCCCCGTAATGTTTCGTCAACAAGTAGTTGACATCAACCTTCTTGGTTTCTTTTGTTGTGTTTGACGCAGGAATAACATAAGGACTCATGTTAGAAAGCAGTTTCCCTGGCTTTGTTACAGATTTGGACACTCCAAGGTCTGACTTGTATGTGTACTCTCCCCTAACACGTACGTCCTTCGCTTTAGTTCTTGTCAGAAAAATCCTCCTGCATGCCCCAAGTTGAAAGTGAAATTGCGCCGGTTTCTTCATAAATGTCTCTTTTTCTTTTTTCCAGTCAAACACTTGACAGTCAATGCCAACTTTAACTACTTTAGTATGTTCACTAATAATATCAATGTACTCTGATGGTTTGTAAATTACTTCTTTTTTCCTTATAGACTTTTCTATTACCCCAAACACTCGGTCTGGTGGCAGAAAACTGTGGCCTGTTATAGGAAAATAAAGTTTCACTGTTCTTACATTTTTCGGTGCAAGTTTGGAAAGCCAGTGGCAAGCCATGGCCAGGACAATAGAATTTTTGTTTTGGCCTCCACATCCGTCACACACTAATCGCACAGTAGAAATAGGGCTTTCCATTTCTGTTGCTATGAGTGTATCAAAAACCAAAGAAGCAATTTCGTTTGATCCTTTGCCAAACTTGTTTTCTGTCCAAATGTAGGCTGTCACATTTTCTGGAGTCAGTTTACTTTTTGAATCTCCTTTAACCACGGTGAAGTTATGACGGTAAATTTGCCTACTGTAGTACACGGTTTGGTCAGGTACTTTTGGCAGGGGTAAGTTCTTTTGGCAATCATAACTAACAGTCACAATTTTTGGGTCAGTGCATTATTTTGAGTGATGTATAAAATGCCTTAGCACGTAGCTTATGCACACGTTTTTCAGTGATAATCTGTTGCTTTTCCTCACCTGGACCTGCATGTTTTAATCGTTCATCTAACTGTAGGCAAGTAGAGCAAACGTCCACCCTTGGTGAGCCAAAGCCAAGATTGTATGTTTTGTTAAAAATAGATCTAAAGTACCACTGTGTTACTTTCAAACTACTCTGACCTTCTGTGAGTGAACGGTTATACATTTTCCACATTTTTTAAATGTTCAACTCAGCAGAAAGATATTTTCTGCCCGTGTGTTTGGCACAGTAGTGAGGCTCTGAACATTTGAATTTATTTATAAAATTCATTACATTCTCTTTCTTCGGCAAATTTTTAGTAGAAACCCTGTCACCACCTCTGTTTTCTTTGCTAAGCTGCCCGGTTTCTCGGAAACGATTCAAAACACCATTTATTCGAAATCGTAAAACATTGAGAACACGTATGAATGTGTTAAGACATACAGGAGCCATGGATTTGTCTTTCGAGCCTATGAAGTATTTGGTCCTCACGGGTTGTCTTTTGTAGCGTCCAGAAGTTGGTCTTCTTCTTTTAACTTCCACTGATGAGGTAAACTTCAGAATAAAGTTATCTTGGTACACTTTATCTTTTTGGGAGTAGAAGTTTTGATGAAACCGTCGAATGTCTTGTAAAGGAACCGTTGTGCACTTAAATTTTCCCCCATTGTGGTTACAAGTGGGGAATCCCGGCAAACCTTTCGCTGAATACCTAAAAAAGAAAAATATTATTAGCATTTTCATATTCAAAACCTGACAATGTTTTTCTTGGTTCTGGTTTATTAAACAGGTATACAAGGCCACAAATCTAACCTCGCTACAGCTACAAAACTAACCTTGCTAATTGGGATTTCTTTCGTGTCCACTTCTCAGGAGTCTTTTTCTTCTTCCTTGTACGACCAGTTGATGGCTGAACTACTTCCTCCATTGTGCAGTAAATTAGTTCATGAACTAGTAAGAACCAATGAGCTGTAAGATTAATTAATTAAAAACTTGCTGTGTAAACTGAGAGGTTAATGCTAAGAGTGAGGTGAACAAAACATCAACAGAGTGAAGACAGTCCCATGATGCCCTGGGCGCACCACACGCTCTCTGATTGGTCGGAATGGAGAGTGTAAATTTTGCTGCAAAACATCTGTTGGATAATGTGACTTACGTTTCAAAACGCCATTTTCAGTATTTTTTCAGTCTTATAATGTGCGTTTTGGTTCAAACTACCATCACAGTTCGATGCGCCTTTACAAGATGAACATGTTGATATGCATAACTCAATACCTTAAAAAATTGGAGAATGTAAGTTTTGCATCTACACCCCTCAAGTCTAACAAACGGGCCCGTGTAAACCTTCTGTAAGCAACTTAAGTCTTCTATCCGTATAATTTTATGTTATTATAGTAATCTTATCTATCCGTACTATTTCTTGTAATGGATTTAGTGTTTTCAATTCGTGCAATTTTCTGTTATTAAGTTAATGATTTCCATCAGTATTATTTTCTGAAAAGACTACGGTTTTCAGACCGTGTTATTTTCTGTTATTCACTCATTGTTTTCAAACTACTTAAATTACTTTTATTTTCTCAGATGGGACGATGTTCGTTTTGGTTTCATGTTAGGATTTCATTCTTTAATAAGTTTTTTGAATTAATCAAGAGATTTCTTTCATTATCTGAGTGGTTCAACGCCGAAACAAGGAATCTTTCTCCTTTTTCTCTTGATGGGTAAGTACCTGTTGGATGTAATTTTCGTATCCTTGTGACTGATTTTCATAATTTGTTTTTTTATTGTTAATTTCACACCGGTTGATAGGTAGTAACGGCCGGTGTTTGTTTGCTAACCGCTAGTGTGGTGAGTTTACTGCGCTGGCGGCTTAGTTAGTGGTAGCAGAAAGCTGTGGTTGTGTTTTTCTTGGGGGCGCTGCTAACCATTGTTCTCTTTTCCCCTTCTTCCTGGGTAATTGTACTTGTGATGGCGTTGAATGGCTGGATTGTGAAGGAGGACTATGTATGGGAATTGTATGCATAATTGTGAAAAGAAGTGCAAGTATCTTTGCTAATTTTTTGGAACTTTGTTTCATGTTCATTCATCATGTCCCGAGGGGTGTTGTATCCACATCATTTGAGGAAGTCCGAACTCCAGGTACGTGGCTTGGAGACAGGCGGCTCGTTTATCATCCCACATCGAGGTTCCGGTTGATCTAAGGTAGAAATTAACACTCCAGTGAGTCCATTCTTGAGATTAAAATAATATAGAGGAAATTCAATCCTTCAGAAATGAATTTATTGAGTTGACGCCTACTAAGGCTCAAGTAGACCGGCTCAAGGCTAAATAATTCCAATTTGTTGGCGGATTGAAGATCTTTTGACAATTAAGCCTGCTGCAGAATATATTACTGAGTTAACACGTTTGTAATGTCTCGTCTCTAGTATCTCTACTGAGTTAGACCTGATATTAGCGTGTAGAGAGGTAGAAAATTTATCTGTGGTTGATAGACAAAGTCCTTCGTGTCCTAACCCTAATAACCACCCTAACCAAGTTGTTTCCAATACAAATGAACTAGCGTCTACCTGTGTTGTTACTTCTGTGTTAGAAAGCCTCGTCTCTAGGTTAAATATTACTCCTTCTCATAATTCCCTTAAGGAACGGTTTAACGGAGTTAAGAATTTTTCTGTGAATTCAATTGATGAAAGTTTGAGATTCCTAAGATTCCTTGTAGAAATGAAGGAACCCACTAGTGTATATTCTGTTGATGATCTACGGATGTAAAGGGCGTTATTTTCCCATTGTGAGGATATTTTAAAGAGAGAAATTTCTGAGGCTATTTCTCAGAAGTGTAAAAATTGATGATTTCCTGCACTAATTCTTAATAAATTTATTCCCTCCTTAGCCCTTCAGAGTCTCATACCACAGCATTGTTTCAGGACTCAGTACCTTCATGAAAATTTGCTCACATACATTGTTGATGTACAATTCTTTTGTAAGGTGTTCCCTGAAGAAGAAATGGTAACTCGTATATCTCCTGCCTATCGGTGTTACCTTTCCCTTATGAGGTGTCCTACTAATTACATTGAACATGAGGCCGCGTGTTCCTTCGCACGGAGACGCGTCCAGACCTGTACACCTACCTCCCCTATTAATCCCAATTATCCGGTAGCTTCTAAAACTCGTAATGGTGCTAATCGTAAAGCATATTTTGTATGTGGATCTGTCGAGCATCTTAGGAATTCTTGCCCTTCCAAGAACAGAAAACAGGATATTTGTTGCTATTTGTGTGGTTCTCGGCAACATACTAAAAATTTCTGCCCTAACTCATTCCATAGACGTGCCAAATGACTAAACGGTTATGGTAAACTGTCTGTACTTCAAAATTCCGTGAATTCAAACGATTTGAATGAAGTTCTCTGTCCTCCTGAATGTAATAAAATATATGGGCACGTTCCTTCCCATGCCACTTTCACTAATGTGGAAGTAAATAATGAACCAGTCCTTGCATTGATAGATTCCGGTAGTGTAGTGAATTTGATGGATTTGGATTGGTATAATTGTTTGAAGAGTGCTTGTAAATTTTCTGAATTGCAAAACGTTGGCATAAAATGTGTCACTGCTAATGGTAATAATGCGGATATTCTTGAGGCTGCTAAGGTGAAACTGAGGATAGTAAATTTTACCTGGAAAATCTCGTGCCTTGTAGTACCTAACCTCTCGTGTAATATGATTTTAGGAACTGGGTTCTTGTCCAAGACTGGATTAGTTCTTGACCTTCAGGGCAAAACATTCTTTTTAAAATTTTCCCCCACTTGTACATTTAATATGATTGAGGGGGCTAGGGTTATTTTTAATGTCACTTGTGTATCTGGGTAGGTACCTGAGAAATTGGTAGTATTGAAGACTTATCATTTGAGTAAAGATAAAGCTGAGGAAATCCGTGCCCTCTGTAGTGAATTCCCTGAAGTATTTACTCGTAAGATAGGTGTGACTGATTTACTTGAATATGATATTGAACTAACAGATACCAAACCTGTCAGATCTCCTCCGTATACACTCCCTCCTCCGCGTATGCTTGAACTGAAAATGATTATCGAGAAAATGCTCGAAGAAGGTGTCACCCGATCTTCTACCTCACCATACACCTCTCCTGTTTTCCTGGTACCCAAGCCCTCTGGTGGACTATAGAAATCTGAACCGGAAGTTGGTCCTTCAGTCTATTCCATTACCTGACTTACACACCTGCTTTGGGTGGTTTTCTGGGGCAAAGTTTTTTACTGTACTGGACCTTAACCAGGCCTACTACCAAATTCCTCTATCTAAGCGGTCAATACCATTTACTGCTTTCATTACTGACTGGAATCTATATGAATTTGTGCGCCTCCCTTTTGGTTTGAACTCAGGCGCAGGAGTTCTCACACGTTTACTTGATTCTATCCTGTCTGATATTAAATTTAAATGCGTTTATAACTACCTTGATGATTTCGTCATCTATTCGGAAACCTTTGAAAAACATGTGACCCATGTACGGGAAGTTCTTGAAGGCTTGAGGAAAGCTGGCCTCGCCGTTAAGCTATCTAAGGTAGCCTTCGCCCAACCAAGTATGTCCTTTCTTGGACATGTTGTGTCTTCAAATGGAGTTTCCATTGATCAGTCTAGGACACAGGCCATTCGTGAGTTAACGCCTCCTAAAGATGTCATAGGCATTGCCCGTTTTGTGGGAATGGTTAACTTTTTCAGGAAATTTATTCCCAATTTCGCTGAGGTAGCTGCTCCTCTCAATTATTTTAGGCGGAAAGATGTGAAGTTCCTCTGGGGTCCTCTTCAACAAGAAGCTTTTGAGTAATTGAAGTTCGCTCTGTCGAGCGCTCCTGTCTTGGCCATACCTGATTTTTCTAAACGTTTTATTGTTCAGACAGATGCTTCTGGGAAGGTTATCGCTGGTGTACTATTGCAAGAGTACGAGGATGGTCGCAGACCTGTTGCATATGTATCTAGGATCCTAATTGATCTTGAGAGCAAATACTCTATTTATGAGTTGGAATGCCTTGCTGCCCTGTTCGCCCTCGAAAATTTCGGCCCTTTGTTGAACATGTAAAGTTTGCTCTTGAGACGGATAACCGGGCTCTCTCGTGGGTGTTGAACCGACCCAAAATAACTGGAAGGATTACTCGATGGGCACTTAGGATTTCTGCATTTAATTTTCAGGTTAAACATATCAGAGGTACTGAGAATGTCATCGCCGATAGTCTAAACAGAATGTTTGATGGGGAACCTTGTCCTCTTATAAAATCTAATGTCGAAAATTTTGATGAAAATAATGTTGTTGGAGTTAGTGCCATCCTTTCTGATCTACCTTTACTTTACAATGAATTCGAAGATCATCAGAAAGCTGACCCTGAATTAAACGAGATCATCAGCAAAATTAATAATAGGAATCTTGTAAAGCCTTACTCCCTAGTCAAGGGTGTCTTGTGTTGCAAAGGTCGCGGAGATCATAGTTTCAAAATTGTCGTTTCCAAGGTACTAGTGCCGATCATCTTCAAGTATAATCACTACTGTCCAATTGGAGTCATTTAGGGACGTTTAAAACTAGGCAGAAAATTAGGCAGGTTTTTATTTGGAAAAGGATAAAGAGTGATGTCCGAAACATGGTTAAATCCTGCAAAATTTGTGCTATCAGTAAACCTAGTCTGAACAATCGTGTGGGTTTGTTATCACCTTCACAAGCCTCTCGCCCGATGGAGCGATTATTCATCAACTATCTGGGACCAATGGTTCGATCTTCTCTGGGGAACACCCACATTCTTGTGTGTGTTGATGCGTTCTCGCGGTTTACTTGGATTATTCCCACGCGGTCCACTATTTCTCGGACTACTATTACCTGTCTAAATTCAATCTTTGCATCTTTTGGCCCTCCCAAGTTTTAGTTTCTGATAATGCTAGTGCGTTCACTAGTCATCTGTTTAGGAAATACCTATTTGAGTTGTGCATCTCACATGTTACAACCACCCCATATTATCCAAATCCATCTTATGCCGAGAGAGTAAATAGAAATTTGAAGTCTGCATTGATAGCCTATCATGACAATCAGTCTAAGTTGGACTCCTGTCTATATTGGTTAGCTCATGCATTCAACTCTGCTATCCATGAATCTCATGGGAAAACGCCCATGTCTCTTATGTTTTTTATACTCCATATTCCCCAATGTCAAATGTGCTTGGTATTGACGATCTTTTTCCCGATCTGTCTAAACCCCATGATGTTCGAAAGGTTTGGAATGAAGCAAAGAAAACTTTGTCTGTCTCGTACGAGAAAGCCAAGATAAGGTATAATGTCGGTAGGACACCAACTAGGTTAAAAGTTGGAGATAAAGTCTTCGTTAAATATTACCCCATCAGCAAAGCCATTAATAAATTTTCAGCCAAGCTTTCTCCTAGGTACCAAGGTCCCTGTACGGTATTACAGTTTTTATCTCCAGTTTCGGTGTTGGTGAGTGACCCTATCGCTAAAAGGATTAGGCGAGTTCATCTTTCCCAATTAAAAACGGGTTAATGTGCGTCCCTCCTTTCTTTAGGGCTTCTTGGTTGTTCCTGTGGTTTGTAGTTTGAATCTGTGGATGAGGGCTACATTTCAATGAGCAAATTTATTTAATTATTTTTAGATCGTTAGGTAATTATCCTGGTTGAGTATGAATTTTAACTTAGTAACAGTTTCCCGGGGTACTGTGTTTATAATTTTGGATGTTCTGGGGATTGGTTTCCAAAAACTTTAGATCTGTTCCCGTTTTGAAAAGAAAAAATATAAAGGGGGCTTGTTTAGTTGTGTGCGAATTTGTTACCATGTATTAAGACTTCCTAGACCGAATATTCTGCATTCACATCTCAGGCGATATGCCTGTGTAGTAACGTACTACAGTGTATTTACTACGATCTTGGTCTTTTAAAAATGTGATTGTCACTTAGGAGTATATGTGTGTTTCCCTTAAGCTGTTAACTACTCACTGGGTTAATGGCATGATTGCTTGCCAGTTCCGTCACCACCATTATTTGGTCTTGTTCTTTGATGGACTACTAAATTGAAAATGAATTGAGTTATGGACTGTCATGATGTGATTACCTTGGTCATGTAGTACTTCAAAATTTGTGTGATTTTTAGTCTGTTTCGTTGTTATATTTGGAAGTGAATATTTTTAGAGTATTCTACCTTATACTTTCCTTTAATATTTCTAAAATGCTATACCCTATATCCGGTAATACGACTCTATTTGAAAGATGTAACTGTGGAACTTTCTGGTCATGGTGGACCCATTCGCTACTTAGTAGTACCCAGTGTTAGTTTCTTTTGGTTAAGTCGCTTTGGGAGTGGCTATTAGCCATAGTTGTGCCCTGTCGAACGGCGTTGGTGGTGGTTAGCTGTTTGCCTTGGGCATGGACTTTACTGTCTTCACCGTTTTCGGTCCCCAACTTCTGGTAGCAAGGGTTTTTAATTTCCGATTGCTCCGACATCCCCTTTCAAAATCATTTCTGTAATCTGTTGTGAATTACCCATTGGCTGATTGATCTATTTATGGACATTACTGCCCCATTGACCTTTTGGTGAGTAAAAGTTTTCTCTACCTACATTTTGAAGGTTGGCATTTGAGTTTTCCTTTCTGATAATGGTGGTTAACTGAGTTGTGGTATTAATTCCGCACCCTACTACAAACCTTACTTACCTGGTTTCTTGTCTCTAAATTGGTGTATTATTATGGTATTGAGTTGTAGCTCCATACTTTGCTACTTTATCTACCTTTTGTTGTTGCGGAATTACATTAAGTTATGGATCCTTAACCTGGGGAGTGCATCTCCCTTCTTAAACGCAGTAGGTTTGGCTCGGGTCCTATGTTGGTAATGTTGTTACAGTATCGTAAGTAGGTGTATTTGAGAAAATAGTTTTGAGTGGAATATGATTGTTTCTGGGCATGGTGTTAAGGATAGTAAATGGTCCTTTATCCCTCTTGGGGCAGACGCATGTTCGTTAAATGTAATCCATGGTTGTGTTGATGTTATTGTGTTGTGTAATTGATTTGTTAGGGCATGTCAGGTATGGGCGATGTGTTGCCTTTAATTGTACCTTGTGCCCACGTAAGTTTGAAATTAACTCTTGTTTGGGTCTACCACTGTTTACTGGTTATCGTATGAATTGGGTTTATTCTATCTTTTTTTAAATCCTCTGCATAACTTGCTAACCCGACGTCATCTGGTATTTAACTTGCTGTACCATAAGGTTCTTTCTAGATCAACCTGTCAGTCTGTTGGCGCCTTACTCTGTAGAGTTTTAATATCTGTTGTTATTGCTTGGTCATCTCGATGTCCTGCGGTGCTGGTTAAGTATGGGATTAACTAGTACTCCAAGGGCGGTACTGACGCCGTCCTGCTACCATAGGGTCTTTTAGTGGTGTTTTCTCCTTCCTCATGGTTGTATTGAGCATTGATCAGGTTCGTTATCTACCATTTATATTTTATTTACCTTGTTTCATATATTTTGGCAAGGTATCTGTCGCTGTGAAGATACAGTGTGAGTTTACGGATATCACTTATTACTAGTCCGGGTAGTCCGAGATCCCTTGCGGATAACTGGTAGCGAATCGTGCTAGGTCTCTGCTTCCTCACTTCCAAGTCGGTCACTTAATTGAGGTATATTTCTGAACCTTTCATTTAATTGAGTTGTCCATTGTTGAGGTATACGTTTGAAATTTGTGTGAAGTTGTGAGAAATATGATTTCCGATTGGTTAACCTTCCTGAATTTCCTTCTGTCCTGCTCCACCCATGGTGTAAAGGAAAAGGATTACTGTGAGTTTATTGTTTTCTATCTTAGTATTATTGTTTGCTTTATGTTGCTGATAGCTCGTTGCTGATGACCAACTAAATGCGCACCCACCATCTGAAAGATCTTGAAGTCTCCAACTGCAGCTACCAATATTGGCCTTACCTGAAGTTATTCCTTCCTGTAACCCATGGATTATTGTCATTTGATTACATCTAGTTGCTCTGTGTTGTTTATTGGTCGGATAATAATATCTGATTTCATCTCTTGTGGTAGTAAGTGTGCCAAACCCCTCCCTTACGGATAGCATATGACGAAAATGAAACAAACGTAACGGGAGAATGAGGTGCGGACCGCGATTAGGGAAGGCAGAAAACGGCCCTGAGCTCAAGATGGGCCTCGTTATTAACCAACGAGGACGATTATAGAACACTACTATAAATGAAACGTAGAATAAACATAAGGACAAGGTTTATTAGTAAATTAATAATAGAATCCAAACATGGAAAAAGAAGCCAATCGCATAACAGAGAAAAAGAAAAAACAAGACATAAACATACTTTTACAAGCGTTCCTGCCGAGGTCGTGGGGTGAGCTCAACATAAATAATTATAACACACACCAAATATTTCGTTATCAGCTCACTGATACAGTAGTGACCTCATTACCATTAATATTTCGATTAAATTTGCCGTGCGCACGGTAGTACAGCCAATATCTTTTTTTTTAACTTCAGATTAAATTATTCACAGCGCATATCTTTCCATTCTCCATTCGCACGACAACAATAGAAGCCTCCTACTACAAAAAACATTTTAACCCACGTCACCACAGAGATCAACATAAGACGCAAGGAGTAAAGGAATGAACCAGCCAAAGGCGCTGAGTACAGCATCTTTGGTCCAGCAAAATAAAACAGGCATGCGCAGAGATACGAAAAATAAGAATACCAACATGGCCGACCGGCGGTTAGGCCGAGCCCCAACCAACACATGGCCAAGTAAATGACAAATCTGTACCAAGATAAGGAAATGAGGTACCCCAACAAAATCGAAATGAAACCGAAATAAAACATGAATAAACCAATCGATAGCCCATCTTTTACTTGCTTCAGACACCAGCATTCACTCATAACATTCACATGAGGTACAAATACACGCCACATGACTCACCTTAACACAGTTCCAGATCTCGCATATTGAACTAAAAACGTGCACTATGGGAGCACAATATAAGATTATACGTATTTTGTATAATAGGGCAAAACAGGCAGGATCGTGCACCAAATCACATTAAGCTTGAGTTTCGTACGACTTCAAATAAAACTTTGTCGACACGAAAGTCGTTGCTTCGAAGGCGGCCAGGTACAAACAAAACAAATGCACCCGAACAAGTGCACCAAAAACGTGATGGGTTCGAGACCAAATTCCCAAATTAGCAGTAATCATAATATTAACCTCTCACAGTCACACACGCCATTTACACGAACCGAAATAGAAGATGCACATCGATCGGCCCATCAGGGATCGTAAAAAGGTAATGCAAACGTAGTAATAATAAAGAGACAACAGAAAGCACATACCTGTTAAATCAAGACATTAATTATGGCATGAATGGTGGTAAACCCACGTTTAAATAAGGTAAAAATCCACCTAAAGCAAAGGAAGGCGATTTCACATCGTCTAGCCTCCATAGTTAAAAAAAAATCACGAGTGAGGAAGGCAAAGATATGCGTCAAAAGATGAAAACAGTAGTCTAGTACGGCAAAAGATCGTCAATACACACCACGCAGAGTGCTGCGCTCTGTGGCCTATCAAGGGATATACTCAGGTTTTTCCTCGAACTGAGGTCAACAAAACTTGTATGAGTAGTAAACATAACATATGAGAAACATGCAAAAGGAGCATGGTTCATAAGTCATGTGTGGAATGTATGAAAGTGTTGAAACTAGCTTATGAAGTATTTAATTTTAGGTTTTGTTGTGAAACTAATGTAAATTTTCTTTTTTGCTCATTGAAAGTAAGCCCTACCCCATTGTCACCTTGATTCTTTTGATAGAATTAAGTTAATTTATATCAAAGTTGTTACGTTAGTTGGATCCTTGCCCAATTTGTCTGCAATCTTGTGCGGTGAAATTTGAGTTACCTCCTCATTTGACGGTGGGTCATATTTATGAATTGCTCTGAAAGGAAGGCGGTGCCCATTGATGTAAGGCACAGCTCAAGATGTTACTGTTCGGTGTTGAATGGGTATGTCTAGTGATTTTGGTTAACAACGTTGGGAGTTGGCATAGTTAACTATCAGTAACTGGTGCAGTTACTTCGATTCCTAATGTCCCCTATTTATCTGGAAACTACCCTTATGGGATATATTACTCTGATTTCTACTTTAATTATTGTAATTTGGTGTTATTTTGTTGCTTTATCTATTCATTTTTGTTCTCTATTCTAACTTGGTGTAGCCCTCCGGGTTTCCTTGTGGGGTCAATTGGTATGATTTAACCTTGAGTCCGCCTTATACTAGTTTAAGCTATGTGTGATGTATTATGGATCTTGTATTTTTTTTCTGTACGGTTTCACCGGAATTGTTTCTCGCCTTTTCCTTTTACGTTCTCCTTCTTTGCCCCTGCTTCTCTTCTTGTTTTTCTTTTTGGTTACATGTTTGACTATTATGTCAAAAGGAAAAAGGTGAGATAATGCATTTCTTGGTAACCTAGAGAAAAATTATTCTCTAACCTGTAATTAAGAACTTAATCTTAATTTTCTTTAATCGGATGAATTGTAATATGTAACAGGCTTAACTAGAGGCACACCGCCTAAAGAGTGTAAATTCAGCTAAATCTAGTTGTTATGAACATTAGGCAAATGGAACTCTGTTTGAACTAAGGTTAATTAACCTAAGTGTCTTCATGGATAATATTTTTAAAAAAGAGGGACTGTTTACTAAACTTAAGCCACAACAACCATAAACTTAAGTCAGGAATATAACATTAAAATGACTCTGGTTCGGCATGTTATAGTTGTGCGTACACGAAGTCGTCATTTGTGGTCTCTATCTAATGTGGTCGTGATTTGAAATTTTGCTTACTTCTTGACCACTAAACTGAACTGGGAGCTATATCAGTGAATATGCTAAGCCTCAGGCCGACAGGACTGTTACAGAGTAACGCACTTTAAAACCTCCCCTGAGAACCAATTTTGAACTGGCAATATTGCCGTAGAAAATCATAATCATTCAATATGCCTAAGTGCATGTTTCCCTCGAACTACTAAGTGCTTTTGAGATACTCATCGAACCTTAATTATATTTCTTATTGTGGACTGATGGCAACCTCATTGGATTCTCGCATTTTAGTATTGTGCGGACTGTTTCATTTCTCTTCTATAAGTGCTGCTATCTTCCGCTAGTTACCCACAATAATTTGCCCCTCCGCGACCGCTTTTCTACCTATAGGAGCGCGGCTACTTCCTGAAGGAGCAAACCTCGCCATTTTGACTGGGGAACAGAACGCGTGTGGAGGTCATGCCGTGCGGTTGTGTTAGTGGACTCTCCAGATATTGGCGTCATGTTGGAGTATTGAGATATGGGTTCTAAACCCGTCTTACTTTGTCTTCTGCATCGTCCCATTAGTAAATGTTTTTATTAATTCTGACCTGGGAAACCAAACACATCTGTAAGTATTTGAGGATCTGGCTCATCATGGCTGGGCGTCAGCTTCACCCAAGTAAGTGGCTTCATTATTGGGCAAGTTATATCTTGTGATTAGGAAACTACAAGAAAATTCGTGTGATCCGTGTCTTGAAATTAACTCTTTCAAGGTGGAAGTTTGTGAAAGCAATTATTTTTGGAAATTACAAAGCGGTCGGTCGTGTGGCTAATTCAAGTAAAATATCAAATTAATAGGCATGTAAAGACTACGAAAATAAGGAAATTTTATTTAATTAACCATCATTTTCACCCGTTATTGAGCTTTAATTGATCACGTAAATTCAAAATGTGTCGTGGCACTCAGTGGCCTTTATACTACGTGAGGTTCTGCAGAAGCATATAATTCTAGTTTCCTTCTTTTGGTTATTTTAAAACACGCTTCTTCTATTTTATGCTTTGGGTGTATTCCTGATTTTATTTTAGTGTTTCTGGCCTTTGTTGTGCCTTGTCCCTTGATTGGTCGTTTGCGGGCGTGTGTTTTCGTTGCTATGGGAACGATTTTCCTTTGGGGGCGTGATTGTAATTGTTGCCTGTGTATTTTGCGAGTTGGTTTTGGGACCTAAGTTTTCTTATGAATTTTCGATTTATGTGAAAGATTTATCTGCTCCTTGCTTGGTCTCTTCCCGTTTTCCTTTTCCCCCTGTTTAATTGTGTGATTTCTGTTCGTTGATATAATTTGACCCCTCGGAATTTATTAATTGGGCTAGAGTTCTATGCTCCTGCGAAGCCTCATCTTATTAACAAATTTCAATGAAACTCGTTAAATGAGTGGTTTTCCCTAGGTTTACAACTTGTTTTAATTTCATTTTAGTAAGTCTAACGAACGGGCCCGTGTAAACCTTCTGTAAGCAACTTAAGTCTTCTATCCGTATAATTTCATGTTATTATAGTAATTTTATCTATCCGTACTATTTCTTGTAATGGATTTAGTGTTTTCAATTCGTGCAATTCTCTGTTATTAAGTTAATGATTTCAATCAGTATTATTTTCTGAAAAGACTACGGTTTTCAGACCGTGTTATTTTCTGTTATTCACTCATTGTTTTCAAACTACTTAAATTACGTTTATTTTCTCAGATGGGACGATGTTCGTTTTGGTTTCATGTTAGGATTTCATTCTTTAATTAAAAGTTTTTTGAATTAATCAAGAGTTTTCTTTCTTTATCTGAGTGGTTCAACGCCGAAACAAGGAATCTTTCTCCTTTTTCTCTGGGTGTTTTATATGGGCCATGATGGGTAAGTACCTGTTGGATGTAATTTTCGTATCCTTGTGACTGATTTTCATAATTTGTTTTTTATTGTTAATTTCACACTGGTTTATAAGTAGTAACGGCCGGTGTTTTTTGCTAACCACTAGTGTGGTGAGTTTACTGCGCTGGCGGCTTAAATATGTCAGCAGAAATACTTCTGGGGTGATCCGGCACTTACAAACGCATAATATCAATGAAGAGGAATCGTCACAGAACACCTCCGGCCCGGTCTGAATCACAAGAAGCTTCCCTGCCGGCTACGATTGTGAGGCGTCCGGGTGGGTTTATATCCTAGTAACAGTTATTAACAAATTCAGCTAAGATGCCCACCACAAATACGTCGTGGACAGTTTAAGATACTGACATTCTGTTTTCACTTTCGTTAATGGTATTAAGGGGTTCATAGTTGAACATGCAGTACTTCTCCAGGCTTTTAACAAAATGTATTGGCTCACACGTTTTCATATGAGAACGTTATTTCACGCAATAACTGCCAATGAAATTCTATCAGGTTCACAGCCGTAGTTACTGGTCGCACAGCTTACACTAGAGGAGGATCGGTCTCGAGATCTGGGACCTAATTCTCGAGTCTCGAGCGAGAGCGTTGCCCATCACTACTAAATTGCTAGTCCAATATTTCAAGAATTACAATTATGACGAACATTTATCTTTTGGACAATAGTAAGCAAAATGTATGTAGTTCTACATTACAGTCACCTATGATATAAGTGGGGCACTTGTAGGCAGTAAACACTCCTGCGGCAATTACGACATCTAGCACTGACCACTGCTGGTGATTCCTGTCCATCATCGTGTAAGTCTGATCTATGCTAAGGCCATGTCTGTCTCTTTCTGGAGCTGCTGATGTGCAGATGGTGTAGTATTGTGCTCAAAACCGGCACGCTCCTCGAGCTTTAACATGAAGCTTAGATTTTTCAGGATTCATCCATATGGAGTGCGATGAAAATAAAATGTCTAGGATGCTCAACGTTATCTTCTAATAATGGAACTGTAATTCATCAGCAAGGACAATCACAAATGGTAAAAGTGAACTTTCTTTTTTAATTTGCTTTATGTACACAAACACAGATGACGACGATAGGATAGGAAAGGCCAAGCAGTGGGAAAGAAGCAGCCATGGCCTTAATTAAGGTACAATTCCATATATTTGCCTCGTGTCAAAATGGAATAACACAGAAAACAATCTCCAGGGCTGTTCGAGTCCACTACCTCCCAGATGCAAACCTCAACTGCACACCGCTAATTGCACAGCCAACTCTCCTCGTGCAGATGAGTGATGTGAATGACAACAAAATTTCAGCTTGATAAAACATTGAAAACTCCTACCTATAATGCAACAATTTGGTACAAAACATTTATTTTATTTATTTAATAGCCGGTTTACAACAGGGCAGTAAACCCGAATTACAGTAAACATAAAAATCCTTGAAGTATATATTAAATTACATTGACACAAATGTTTGGTCTCAGTAACTAAAAATACAATTATTAATTACGAATTAAATCACACTGATACAAGTCTTAGATTTTAATAACTTAAAATAAAATTTCTTAATAAATAAAAATAAACTTCTTAATACAAACTAAATTATTCAACTTACTGACAGCTTTCAGTGATTTTAATGCTTAGCGTCATGGCAGTAGAGCTGAAAAAGGTTTTATGACTTTTGATGTTGACATGTCCAAGTTGTTGTCTATGCTAACAGCTTCATAATAGTTTTACATAACCTATAGAGTGGTGAATGGTTGTGGGTTATCGTCAGAGCTGTTTCAGTCCTAAACCTGCTGCATTTTCTTGAGTGCAAGCAAGGTACGCGAAAATTCAATAAAAACAGTAAATTCATATTATCTATTTTATTGTTTAATAATTTATGCAGGTACATGGCATCAATTATTTTTCTCTCACTTTCAATACTGGTCATTTCGACACTGGTTAGTAGATTTTTGTATGGCACAATAAATGGGTACAAGCCATGTGTTGGGTGATGAAGGAATCATACAAAACGTTTTTGCTCTCTTTCGATCAACTTAATATATTTATCGAACCTTGGGTTCCATACTAGGCTAGTATCTTCAAATTTACATTGTAAAAAGGCACTATACACTGCTATGAGTGAAAAGGAATGTGATAGTAGCAGGTGATCTCAATTTACCAAATGTCAATTGGGAAGGTAATGCAGACGACAGGAAGCATGAACAACAAATGGCAAATAAGTTAATATGAGAAGGGCAGCTGATTCAGAAAGTGGTGGAACCAACTATAGGGAAGAATATTTTGGATGCGGTGCCTATAAAACCAGATGAGCTCTATAGAGAAACCGAAATAAATGTGAAAGAAAGGAAGGTATTAAAATTAGGACTCTTAGGCAGTACCATATGGCTGATAAAACAGGCATGAGGGAGTTTTTGAAAAGTAACTATGATCACTGGAAAATTGTAAATAAAAATGTAAACAGACTCTGGGATGGGTTTAAAGTAATTGTTGAGGAATGTGAAAATATGTTTGTACCTTTAAAGGTGGTAAGGAATGGTAAAGATCCACTATATTAAACAGAGAAGTAAAGAGACTAATAAGGAGGTGCAGGTTGGAATAACATAGAGTTAGAAATGATTATGGAAGTAAGGAGAAATTGATGGAACTTACTAGGAAATTGAATCTAGCAAAGAAGTCAGCTAAGGATAACATGATGGCAAGCATAATTGGTGATCATACAAATTTTAGTGAAAAATGGAAGGGTATGTATAGGTATTATAAGGCAGAAGCAGGTTCCAAGAAGGACATTCCAGGAATCATTAATGAACAAGGGGAGTGTGTATACGAGGATCTTCAAAAGGCAGAAGTATTCAGTCAGCAGTATGTAAAGATTGTTGGTTACAAGGATAATGTCCAGAGTGGGGAGGTGAGTAATACTGATGAAGTATTAAAATTTACCTATGATAACAATGCCATTTACATTATGATACAAAAGTTGAAAAGTAGAAAAACAGCTGGAATTGTTAAGATTTCTGGGGAAATACTAAAAGCAATGGGTTGGGATATAGTACCATATCTGAAATACTTATTTGATTATTGTTCGGTTGAAGGAGCTATACTAAATGAACAGAGAGTTGCTATAGTAGCCCCTGTGTATGAAGGAAAGGGTGATAGACATAAAGCTGGAAATAGAGACCAGTCAGTTTGACATGCATTGCATGTAAACTTTGGGAAAGCATTCTTTCTGATTATACTAGACATGCATGCGAAATTAATAACTGGTTTGACAGAAGGCAGTTTGGGTTTAGGAGAGGTTATTCTACTGAAGCTGAGCTTGTAGGATTTCAGCAAGATATAGCAGATATCCTGGATTCAGGAAGCCAAATGGACTGCATTGTGATTGACCTATCTAAGGCATTTTATAGGGTAGATCATGGACGACTACTGGCAAAAGTGAGTGCTATTGCAGTAGAAAAAAAGTGTGACTGAATGGGTGGCTATATTTCTAGAAAATATAACTCAGAGAATCAGAGTAGGCGAAGTAGGAGTGGAATTCCTCAAGGCAGTATTATTGGACCTTCATGTTTTATATACATCAATGATATGTGTAAAGAAGTGGAATCAGAGATAAGGCTCTTTGCAGATGATGTTATCCTGTACAGAGTAATAAATAAGTTACAAGATTGTGAGCGGCTGCAGGGTGACCTTGTAGTGTTGTGAGATGGTAGGTGGGCCATGGTATGACGATAAAAGGGTTTAAAAGTCAGGTTATGAGTTCCACAAATAGGAAAAGTCCTCTCAGTTTTAATTACTGCATTGATGGGGTGAAAGTTCGTTTTGGGGATCATTAGAAGTACCTAGGTGTTAGTATAAGAAAAGAACTTCATTGGGGTAATCACATAAATATGATTGTTAATAAAGGGTACAGATCTCTGCACATGGTTATGGGGGTATTTAGGGGTTGTAGAAAGGATGTAAAGGAGTAGGCGTATGAGTCTCTGGTAAAACCCCAACTAGAATATGGCTCAAGTGTATGGGACCCGCACCTGGATTACTTGATTCAAGAACTGGAAAAATCCAAAGAAAAGCAGCTCGATGTGTTCTGGGTGATTTCTGACAAAAGAGTAGCGATACAAAAAAGGTTGCAAATTTTGGGCTGGGATGACTTGGGAGCAAGGAGACGAGCTGCTCGATTAAGTGGTATGTTACAAAATCTACATTTCTTTATAACGAACAAGATCAGCAAAGGCTCACAAACATGAATCCCAACATCCCTATAGCAAGAGCCCTTCCTAAAATACATAAGAATGACATCCCAATACGTCCTATCATCAACTACCCAAACAGTCCAACCTATAAAGTTTCTAAGTATATTCATGGCTTCCTTAAGAGATATTACACATTTAATCACAAGCAACCTTTAATGAATTCCATTGATTTTTGTGAGATCCTAAATAAGTTCGACCTACAACCTTATCATACAATATGCTCCTTTGACGTGGTTAACATGGACTCAAACATCCCGACCAGAGACACCATCATCATCATCTATAGTAACATCTGTAAACATAGTGGCCTCAGTAAAATGGAAATCGACGAATTCATGACACTATTAAATTTTGTTTTAGACAACAATTATTTCTTTTAATACGAAAATCTATAAACAGAACGTCTAGCGATGGGAGACCCTATTTCGGGCATCCTACCTGATATTTACATGGACACGATTGAACAGACAAAAATCAGAACAAATATTAAAGGGATTTGTTTATGGTTGAGGTACGTGGATGACACATTCGTAATAATTGATAAGAATGTCACTAATAGCAGTGAAGTATTAGAAAGTTTAAATAATATCAACCCTAACGTAAATTTCACTAAAGAAGATGAAGACAAAGGCTCCTTCAATTTCCTAGACATAAAGGTCACGCGAACTGATAAAAACTTTGAGTTTTAGATTCGCAGAAAGCCTACACAGTCGTCCGTAACCATAAATAATTCCTCACTAAACCCCGATTCTCAGAAACATGCATCATTTTATAGTTTGATCTACAAGCTTAAAAACAGAATTAAATTACACAAGGAATCTTGCCAAAATTAATGGTTATAAGATCGAAATGGTTAACCGCTTACTTCATAAGATTAAAAACAAGTTATCAACAAACCTTATACCAGACAAATCTAAAAGAACTGAATACGCCACTTTTACATATAGTAACCCAGTTGTCCACCAAATTGCTAACACTTTCAACAAATATAATATGAACATAGCCTTCAGAACAATCAACACAACACAAGATATATTTTTTCAATTATAATAAAATCAATAATAATGACAATAAATATTCACACTCAGGAGTCTACAGGTTAAAATGTTCCCAGTGTGGAATTTCATACGTTGGACAGATTGGACGAAGCTTCTTTATAAGATACATGGAACACTTCAATGCGGAAAAGCACAATAAATATTCGGCAATGAGCACGCACATGAAGAAAACAGGTCACCGTTTAACTTCAATAGAAAATTATCTCACAATAATCAGGAATACAAATAAAGGTAAACTCCTAAATGATTTAGAGAATATATATATATATATATATTTGGACAAAACACTTCATAAGGATCGCAACTTAACGATGATACGGGAGTCAAGGGTCCCGTTAATACGTTAACGCCTAATCTATTAAAAACAGTCAATCCAAAACAAAACAAAATCCCACGAATATTTAAATTCTTTAAATAAAAAACTCCCCTTATTCCACCGAATACTAAGCCTGCACTTGCCCCTCCCACATCAACATCGACATTTAATGCTCCGCCCATCTCCGCTTCCCCTCAGCATGCCCCTCTTCCTCTATCACATCGTTACAACATGCGAAGTAGGAACTCCAGACAGACCAACGCTGCTAATACAGTAAGATAGATATACATACGGCATATGAGTAAGTACACACTTTACATAATACACAATTCTCGGACACTAAAATATGATTTAAACACATACGTCAAGCACGTATTTTTGTTCCTTTGCAGTATAACCGCATTCTGTTCATCGATGTTCCAAATCTTCTAGAAGGACTTCATTTTCACGTGAAAATGAAATATAACCTGTCTAATACTTGAAAAAAAACTCGTCTCGAAGCAGCTTCAACCAACAAACTAACGTCTGCTTGCAACGGTTATATCAAATAACATTTTAGACCAATCAACTTAATGAGAATAACATCATAATATTCGCCTTTTCTCTTAGCCAATCTTTTAATGTCGGAATACAAACAAGATTCACCATCAAGTTTTCAACCATTTTAGTACATTGAAATCTTACATTGACAACTTCACCAGCAAATATATGCTGACCTTTATAACGAAGAGGATCCACTTCAGTATCAGACATGTGCCGTTTTTAGAACTTTGTACTGACAGAAATTTTCTTTTAGACAAGATTTTAAATTAGTTTACAATAATTTTAGCATGTGTTGTACATGTCATGTCCTAACATCATATTTTATAACCACTATGTTGTAAAGTTAAGATCATAGTTCAATTTTCACAAATTATAAAGCGTCATTATCTCGAAACAATGTTTGTTTTAAGATTAAATTAAAGTGGCTGATGATGCCCAGTAAGAAGGGGGAAACATGTTCCACATAATACTTAGATTTTCTATGTCTAATTGACCACATAACATAGTACTCATTGTATTGAATAGGTGGAACAAAAAATGTACTCCTTTTGTAAACTAAGTAAGTGGTATGTTCCGAACTGTCAGTGGAGAGATGGCGTGGGAGGACATCAGTAGACGAATAAGTTTGAGTGGTGTCATTACAAGTAGGAAAAATCACAATATGAAGATAAAGGTGGAATTCAAGAGGACAAATTGGGGCATATATTCGTTTATCGGAAGGGGAGTTAGGGACTGGAATAACTTACCAAGGGAGGTGTTCAATAATTTTCCAATTTCTTTGCGAATATTTAAGAAAAGGCTAGGAAAACAACAGATAAGGGAATCTGCCACCTGGGCGACTGCCTTAAATGCAGATCAGTATTGATTGAAATTGAATTTGCCCCCCTGAAGAGTTTAGTGCTCTGTATGATAAATCCCAATGCCTGGTAGGCCTCTCCTGTCACCTTGTTTATATGAGCAGTGAAGGTAAGATCCTTGTCAAGCCGGACGCCAAGGTCACTGACTTGATCAACTTTCTGCAGGGCGTTTGCACCCAGCTTGTATGGAAATATACTTTTATTATTATGTTTTGCTATTTGTTTAATGCCACGCCGACACACAGATAGGTCTTATGGCGACGATAGGATAGAAAGAGCTAGGAGTGGGAAAGACTCGGCCGTGGCCTTATATTTTTCGAGCGAATGACATTGTTACACAGTTCAAAACGTTAAATTTAAATTTGTTCATGTGGATCCAAATTAGGATATCATCAAGGTATTTTTGTAGCAAGAAGCAGTCTTGTGTTGAGCTAACCAGTCTCAATATTTTGATTTCATCTGCATAAATGGAGAGTTGGAATTTTTTACATGTTTAAGTATATCACTTATGAAAATCTCGAACATTACTAGGCCCAGATTAAATCCCTGAACGATTCCCGAATTTACATTATATTCCATTGACAAATTTCCAAAGTATTGAACTTATTCTTTCCTATTACATAGAGAAGTACTAAAATATTTAAGCATCTCTCGCTAGAATCCAAATCTTCTCAGTTTATTTAACAATATGTGTAATGCAATTTCAAAATCTGTGAAAACAATGCCCATTTGCTCTGCATTATCTAACTGTTTGGATATATCCTGAGACAGATTGAGCAGACTTGTAACTGTAGATCTCCTAGATACAAACCCATGTTGCTGACCAGGTATTAGTGGTCCAATGTGTAAAATAATCTTGTAATGAAAAACTAACTCAAAAACTTTCGCAAAAGGTGATAGGATACGCACTGGTCGATAGTTTGTAATTAACAGCTGATCACCTGATTTTAGTATTGGGCAAACCCAAGACTTTTTCCAAACATCAGGGAAAGTTTGTGTTTTAAGAGCAAGATTATAAACAAAATATAATGGCCTCCTAAGAATTTCCGTATATCCCTTTACGATATATGGAGGCATCTGATCTGGACCTGCGAATGCCTTCGGCTTTGAACTTCACAGTACTCTTTCAATGTCTTCCACTGTTATTTAATCAATGTGTAAAGTTTCTGAGTCACAAGTATTATCTGCGGGAGTATTGTACAGAGCAGTGTGTTGAGAGTAGAATGACCTGAAATACCTAGCAAAGCCATCCACAACTGATTCACCAGTCTTTATCTCCTCATTATTGTACCACATATTATTACAAGTTCCTAACTTATGTTTTCTACTTTTTACATAAGAACATTTTTTTTACAATCATGTGCAATGGCGTCTTCGAGGGTCGTTACATATTTCCCATCTGCCTTAATTTTGCTTCTGAGTTGTTTAAATTTCATAGCACTATACTGGAAAATGTCCATATGTTTTCCATGGAAATCTTTCTGTTTTAAGTCTAATAATTTATCTTGTGAACAAGGGCTATTTATTAGGCCTCTTTGAATTAGACACTGGAACGTTTCTCCACAATACCATGTACAGTTGACTGTAAAAAGTATTTACTGCCGAACTTATTTCTGTACTACTGTGTAGCTCATTCCAGTTGGTGTCTCTTAATTCCCTGAATATCTTCTCAAATTTAGCTTTCCTAAAATTGAAACTTGTTTCAATTATTAGCCTAAAATTCTCTATAGCACGTTTTAGTGGTAAGTTTAATTTTAATGAAGGGAGATGCTTATCTTCCAGTAAAGGAGGGAATGTGTCCTGAAAATTTCTAATTGCGTATTATTCGTACAAATTAAGTCAAGGGTTTTCCCATTGCTAATTTGCACAGTGTTATGAGATCTTAGTTCAAAAAGGTTCATATATCATCTGACATTGACTGTTACCATAATAGGGATTGAGGTCTGTAACTTGTTATTGTGGAAATGTTGAAGTCAATCTATGATCACATTATTACTTTAAATCTCATAATGGGGATCTAGCAACTATAGCACTTCCTGGTATGACTCATGATTAGAGGTGGTGGGTGATTTAGACAGCATAAGGAAACCAAATGTTTCCCTGCATTTCTAATTTTAACAAAAATACCTCTGCCCTACATGCAAAGTCTTCGGACTTCAAGGCCTTAATGCTTTCCTTCAGTGCTATGAGCACCCCACCATCTCTCCTCCTGCCATATCTGTCTTGTCTGTACACTCAGTACCCAGTTCTAGAGGCCTTACTGTCATATATCCTATAATCAAGCCAGGTTTCCCCTAAAATACATTATTAGATAACAAACTTACATTAATGGGGTCTAATTTGGTTCTCCATCCTTGCATATTCTGATAGTAAGTATTTACGTATGCTAGCTCACACTCTATAGATAAGACTTCGCTTCAATTAATAATCGCTACTGGCGAACCCGGTCTTTTCTGCATTTTAATAGTTAATTTTTAACATAGGAGGATTAACTCATTTCAGCTACATGCATGAAAGAAAGCTTTCCATACCTGTAAATATGTTCCTGTATAAGATAATTTTTGTCTATATCTAGCCTGCTCCAGAACCTCTTACTATGAACAAATTAGTGCTGTGTCAACGACTGATTGCAAGCGAGCGGATATCGTTAATGTTATCCTCGTTAAGGACTAATCCATTTATGAACGCTGTGTATTATTGTTAACCCTGCCCATTAGTAAAGGATGCAGTGCGATCTTTCATTATTCCTACATAATGTAACTTACAATTGGCCTGTTGCAAGGAAAAGCTCGGAAATAAGAAACGCGGCTTTCATGAAGTAGCGCTTCAAAGTAAGGCCGTGTTTGCGCTCAATATGCGACAACGCACTGATATTCAGGTATTAGAAGCCGCTGTACTGAGTCGTGCGACCAGCTGAAGTTTAATTTGTGGGTAAATCATGGCCAGTTGTAGAGGATAACAAATGTAATAAAGGAAAATAAAGACTTGATTAGGATTTAATACTAGTACGAATGTCTACGAAATACGCTAAACACTGCTAAGATGTGAGTTTTTAGAATACTCTTCCGAGAAAGGGTACTACTGCATTCATGGGATAACATGTGATATATCAAAGAACCGATGCGAGGAAAAGAACGATTGCATTCATTACAGCAGTACAGCCTATCTCGAGAGTGAATCAGCATGTGATTTTTCAGTGCTTGTTTTCGTGGAAAAGTAAGCTTGCATATTGTACAAAAAGAGGGTCTTAATGCTGAATGAGTTACTAAATGGGATCTGAGTCTACTCTTGTCAGGAAAAGTACCATTGCATTCATTACAGTAGAGCTTTTCTGCTGAGTGACATAACACGTGATAACTACCACGATGAGAGAACGACATATTGCATTCCTTACAACAGTATGGTTTCGATCCAGAGTGCACATGCAGGTGATCCTGAAGAGCATGTTTATTAATATAAGACTTCTCACAATGAGCACATTTGTACGGCCTTGGTAGCTCTTTAGAGTGACTGAACATGTGGCTCTTTAAATGCTTAGGAAAAAAGAACGTCTTTTCGCATTCGTTACAAGGATACGGTCTAATCTTAGAGTGACTATGAAGGGAACTTGTAAGGGTAAAGGTTGACGAGCAGACTGAACATTTCTATGGTCTTGTTCCAGAGTGTGATAACATGTGAATTTGAAGTTTATTTTCCGAGAAAAAAGTAAAATTGCAATGAGTGCAACGGAAGGGATTGACACGGTAGTGACGACTTATATGCTTTCTAAATGATGCTTTTGACTTTAAAGTCCCTGTACACAATGTACAATAGTATGGCTTTTCCGTAGCGTGTGTTAAAATATGTTCTTTAAGACCAGAGAGGAAATGATATTTCCTACCGCATTCCGTGCAGCAGTAACGTTGTAACCGTGTGTCAGTAAGCGCATTGCGCTTCAGACGACTTCTTCCAGTGACTGCCAGACAGCAAACATCAGTAGAACGCAAAGAACTTCTTGTCCTTACATCAACAATTTCCTCACTGAAAAAAAATAAAAAATATATATATATATTTTTATCGTAACTTCAGAGAAAATGAAAACATTTACCACAAATTCGAATGAGATTGACAAAAATAGATACTGATGCGTTCCTTCGTACCATCTGTCAGTATTGCAACAAGCAGGTAGGCTACACAGAACACGAACAACCACACTTCGGCTAGCTGGAATCTGACGTCAAATCGTGAAAGGTTTTAATTGTGTGAGGCGTCTTCAGAATGTGACGTTACCCGACGGGCCATTCGAAATTGAGACGTGACTCTGGATTGACACCGGTCTTAACCTCACGGGTTCACTGACACTTGCAGACACAAGTATGATGCTAAAGTGTGAAAGCTCAACAAACTGCTAACTTCAGGTAACCCACCTTAATCTTACAAATATAAGACTGAAGCATGAACAAACTGCAAAAAGGAAACAAGCTTAACTTTATAGGTTGGATACTACCCCAGGTTTAATCTTACTGTCCTACTAAGCAACATGCCTTTTATAGGTTACTCTCATGGGGATAACACTGGATAGCTACTTCAGGGGGACAAAAGTGAAAATACCTATTGGTATTTTTGTATTTAGTATTATTGAACTTCATTTCGGAAATGATGCAAGGGCTACTAGGCAATACGGCTCTTCTTTTACTGACTCTGAAAAACTGCTTCAGAGGCTCACAACATATCTCATGACCTACAGCTCTTATCGGACTTATACAGGGGAGATGACTCAGTGGCTACTATACAGAATGCCTGCTATAGATTGCTCTATCTATTACAAGTTGCTTTACATCGCACCTATACAGGTACTTATGGCGAAGAAGGATAAGCAAGAGCTAGGAGGGGGAGAGAAGCAGCATTCGCTTTAAATAAGCTACAGCCCTGGCATTTGCCTCGTGTGAAAACGGGAATCCACGGAAAACAGTGGGGTTCAAGTCACTATTTCCAGAATACAAGCCCACAGTTACGTGAGACAAACCGCGCGGCCATCTCTGTTATGGGGATAACTAGCGAGAGCTCTCTGAAGGGCTCTCCACTTGTCTCTTTGAATTTTCCCTTCATCACATTGAGGAATTTGCATAACATGACTTACCTAAGATAACCAGTGCCATCCCACACTTGCCAATATTTGAAATAGGGAATAAGTAATGAAGGTAATGCAGAATAAATGAAACACATCGAGACGCCTGTGTGAATGTTTCAAATGTCTGTTCAGTTATTCTGGAGTACATATCGTGTTGTAGCACCCCTCACCTCTTTTAATGTACAGTTTCTAGAAACATGGAACACTGATTCATCTTCAGTTTCTCAATGAGCATTATTGAATATACATATATGTACTTAGTGATGAACTATACTGAGCTTCATTCTTCCCTACAATGCTAATGAATTTTCATTTACACTTTACTGAGAGTGTTACACTTCATTTAACCTCTTACATTCTTGAAGTTTGCAAATTTATTCCAAGCAACATCAGATAAAATGTCACACAGGTAAGATCCAAGTACTGATCCAAATTTATCTGAATCTGCTCTATTTATTGAAATCTATCGATCAAATATTCTGTACATGAAAATGAAACACCTTGTCTCAAATGTAAATTAGCAATCACTGTATGATTCAAAATTAATCACCAAGAGGAAATTATGTCACAAAGGTATCACAAGCTTCAATGCAAAACTCTATAACATACGAATGAAAATTTTATTTTTACACCTAAATTTTATATACTTCTTCGTATATTTCTTTTTGTAATTCCACCTGAGTAATTAAAGCAACTTCTGCCTGTACACAAGATGGTATAATTTAGTTTACTTTTGAAGATATCCACAACAGAAAAGCAAATTTATATTATTAAAGATTGCATTACACTCTAAAGAATGTAACCGTATCCTTATCATTATATCAAGAAAGAAACCCCTCACTGTTTCATATTGGTATGTGCAAACTCCTCATTTTTCGTCCGCTGCATAACATTAGGGTTAAAGCCATCCACACATCCAGAGTCCTGGGGAGACACTCAACGAGAGAAAGCAGAATCTCAGATGGTTGAGGTGCTGGCCTTCTGTTCCCAACTTGGCAGGTTCAATCCTAGTCCAGTCCGATGGTACTTGAAGGTGCTAAAATACGACAGACTTTGTGTCTCTGATATTTTTTACAAAGCAGATATTGCTGGTAATGGCGTTGTCGAAAGCAACAACTCTAAAACCGAGCGAATTGCCCTGCAGTTTGGGTCGCGCGGATGTGAGCAGGCATTTGGGACATAGTGGGTTCGAATACCATCGTAGACAGTCGAACGTGTTTTCTGCGGTTTCCCACTTTGATGCAAGGCAAATGTTGGGACTGAACCTTAATTAAGACAAGGGCTGCCACCTTTCCAAACCTAGCCTTTCCCATCCTTCTGGCACTAAAACTTTTGATATGTTAGTCCGACATGAAACAAGTAACAAAAAAGAAGCAATAAAATTATCCCAACATATATTTAGAGAAAAACTCGCTGTCAACAAGCAAAAAATACCTGCACCTGTATTAACACCATTATCTAATAACGGTAAGGGTAAAGTTGAGTTCTATGTTATAGAATGAAACAACCAAAGAAAAAAGCTGTATTATTATTTGCATCATTACTAGTACCCACAGCTAAAGAAAATAACAAACTTCTGTACCTTTTTGCGTTACTAACCATAAAATTTACAAGTGCAGAGGCATTTTTTCCGCCACAAACATTCTTTCGCGCAGTTTTCAAATATTTAACATCGCTTAGAATAAATCCAATGCATGATCAGAAACTCCAAATGGAACACTGTGTTATACAAGAAACGATGTAAAGAGTAACTGTGCATTCATCTTTTCCCAACTAATAACAAAGAAAATTTTTATCACTTCATTATTTATCATTTCCCCACGTGATTCATGTTTTGCAATTTAATGTGTTGTCAACAATCATCTCTACCACCAGGAGCCACATAAAGATCACATACACACGCAATACCGAACCTATGGTTTAAAAATTTTTCGAAGATATAAAACATGGCCAGTCTTCAGATTATCTTTTGGAGCAGAGTACGTTTATTTGCTGAAAGCATAGGCACGCATCATTCGTGCAATACGAAGGAACTTCTTAAACACAAAATTATCGGCTAATCCTGGGCCAAGAACGATGGATGATCAGTGACTGAACGAATATGGCACCGTATTGCGACGCTGAAAAAGGTAAGAACTCAAAAACTAAGACCAACCAGACAGCCAGACCATGCATGCTGGAAATCTGCACATGGTTTTTGCGCATCCTGGTGCCACAGTATCACTCGGAGCATCATACAAAAATGTAACGATTTTTAGTTATTTTTCCCATCAGGAGCATATTTACATACATATTCATAACAGATTATTATTCAGTCTGCAAGGGGATGTGAGTTTACTAATCACCAAAACAATCCTCTGTTTGAAACTACACTGACTTAGCAAATGTCATGGGATAGTCACCTAATAGCGTGTGGGGCCTCCTCTGGCCCTGCCAACTGCAGTGAGACGCCGTGAAAGTGAGTCGACAAGTCCCTGATAGTCCTCTGGACGCAGCTGACACCAAATCGTTTTCAGAGCGGCCGCCAATAGTGGCCTGTTCGTGGGTGCAGGATCCATGGCACGGAGCCTGCGTTCCAGGACATCCCAGATATGCTCGATGGAGTTCATATTGGGGCTCCTGGGTGGCCATGGCAGTCGTTGGACCTCCGCTGCATGTTCCTGGAACCATTCCCAGGCGACGGGGGAGTGATGTGGCGGCGCGTTATCATCTTGAAACACCGCAGAACCATCTGGGCGCTGGAAGGCCAAAAATAGGTGGAGATGGTCTCCGAGCAGCTCAACATACCGCGTACCATTCAAAGTCTCTTCCAGAACAACTAGGGTCCCATTCGATACCAGGAAAACGCACCCCAGACCATAAGAAAGACACAAGCGCACTGGACCACACCTTCGAGGCAGGCGGGATCCATCCCTTCATGTGGTCTGCGCCATACACGGTGCCTCCCATCGGCACCGTGCAGTTGAAATCGTGATTCGTCTGACCATATCACGTTACGCCATTGTTCCAGTGTCCATCCCTGGTGACTGGCGACAAATGCGCGTCGTTGTGCCCGATGACGTTGGGTTAGCAGTGGCACCCGTGTGCGGCGCCGGCTCCCATACCCCATAGAACCCATGTTCCTACGGATTGTCCACTGGGAGACGTGGCTAGCACGGCCTGTGTTGAATTGAGTCGTGATTTGTTGCACGGTTCCCCGTCTGTCACTATTGACAATCCGTCTCAGATGTCGCCAGTCACGGTCATCAAGGGTGGCTGGACGGTGACACCCGCATTTAACCATTCACGATACACCCTGGACACGGTTGATCGTGTGAAGCCGACTTCCCGCAACATTTCTGATATCGCACTTCCCATCCGTCGGGCAGCGACCACCATACCCCGTTCGTACGGTGTCAGCTCACGACGACGTTCCACGTTACACCTGTCACATGCACAGCCACTGCTCACACGGTCTCCTATACAATTGCCGCTGGCACAGGGGGCGTGTGGTGCACAGACAACACATCTGCGCATCAGTGCTCCGCTATCCCATGACATTTGCTCAGTCAGTGTAGTTCTGCGGGCTAGCTTAGTTCTATCTCTCTAATCTTCAAATAGTTAAAAACCGGAGTAAGCAAGTAAGTAATTCGTCTTTATTCGTGGTGAAGTTAGGGCTCAAGGCCCTCTCTTACATTTAACTACAACATTTAAAGTAATTAACATATATATAA